>NC_056729.1:323709941-323859941 GCF_019279795.1 Protopterus annectens | reverse complement strand
GGTTGTTTGTTCCTTAGCACAGTCAATATTCAAATTATATGATTTTTTTTGATTTGTTCTGTGTTGCATCTTGTTTTAGAAAATAATGTTTTTGTTTTTAATGAGCAGATTTATCTGCAGAAGATGGTCATAGCATTGGGAATGGTGTGTGCCAATAGCTACTCCAGTCTGGTTATTGCATATTGGAAGGAAGAATTTGTTCTTGGGGCTCATAGATTCTCAGCATATTTGAGATACTTTAGAAGGTTTGTGGATGATATATTTTTGTTATGGGAAGGATCTGTTGACTTATTGGAATAGTTTATACAGTATCTCGAGAGTACTACATTTCTTATGTTTACCAAACATGTATCATATGGAATTGATTTCTTAGATGTACAGCTCATTAAGAATAGAGATGGGTTCCTTGAGACTAGACTTTTCAGGAAGGCGTGCTTGAAGAATGGTCTTTTGCATCATACCAGCATGCATCCTGGACATGTTTATCGTAATATAGTTAGAAGTCAAGCGTATAGGGTGTCATGGTTATGTACTGATGACAACTTGTTGGAACAAGCATTATTGGGTTTATATAGCAATTTCTGTGAGAGACGCTATTCGAATAAGGAATTGGCCTCTTCCGTAGGTATATTAAAAAAATGTTGCTAAACCTTACTTTTCAAAAAAGATGTCAGGAGAGAGACAGAAGGGTTCATACTAATGTTGGAAGTAGAGTAACTTTAATCTGTACAGATGAAATAGTTAGAATATGTAGAATAATACGTAAGAATTGGCCAATCCTTTTGGCTGATGATATTATTAGAAATATAGTGGGTCCCGCACCTAATTTTTGTTTTAATAACAATTTATCCCTTAAGAGGCAATTATGTTATCGTTATAATAAGCCAAGGGACAGCTGTTTATCATACAGGTTAGGCACATACCCCGGTAGATTGTGTAAAGTAAGTGGCTGTGTATCCGATTATAAGATGTTTACACATTCTGTGAATGGCTATAGGTTTATACTTAGGTTCTATGCAGGTTGTACTAGTTTTAACCTTGCTTATTTAGTTTATTGCAATGATTGCATGTTTCTATATTGGGAAGACTAACTGCTCCCTTTGACAGTGTGTTTTGAAGCATGTTGGTTGTATTAGGAATAAGGATACCACAAGTGCACTGTATAAACATGTTGCGACTTTTAGTGGCCATACTTTTAGTTTTGCAGTTATTTACTTAGAGGGGGAGATATTGTTAATAGAGCAGAGGTGACAGAAACAAAATGGATAACCACCTTTCAGGCACATAGAGCTCCTGGCTTGAATGGTAATATACCTTTAAAGCCTTTATTGAGAGCTCATGGGTTGTTGCACTGATTGTTTAATTGTTTTATTGATTTTTATGATATATAAGAGTGTGCTGTGTTTTTTGTCATTGGTCTGAAGAAGTGCATAGTGAGTGCACAAAAGTGCTTACCTAATAAATGGTTTATTTATTTTATGGTTGTGTTTGGTTGGTTATATTAGTATTTCTTCGTGATTTGTTCTATTGATTTTAGCAACTTTCATTCACCTGGTCTGTTTTGCTGTGTTCCTGAATATTTAGGGTTGTAAGTTTTCTTATCAGGTATAGTGTTTTAGCAACCTAAGACACAATCTTTTGCTATGCTTGGTAATTATTTTTAATTCTTAAAAGACTGTTTGAGTACGTCTGTTTTTCAGCATAATTATCTGTTCTTTCTTGACATTATAGGTGCATGTTTCCAACTAGTTTAGTAGTAGAAGTATAGGTGCATTCATAAGTTGTATCTCTTATTATCCCAGTTTCAGCCTCATACACTTTATTTACAATGCCATAATTGCCCGATATCTTGTCTTTCATCTTGACTTGTATATCTCCCAAATACCATGGCATGTATTATAAACATAATGCTTCCTTTGGTGGATAATTTTATTTTTAATTTCACTGTGGCATAACTTCCCCATTCCTTGCTTAAGCTTATTCAAAACCACTGTGTTGTTTGATTTTGGTTCCAGGTGTTTATTGTTGGTATTCAGCATGGAGTCCCAAGAGTTGTTAGTTAACTCCAGAACTTCCTGTATTGCTACACCTGCAGTAGTTGATTTCAAGAAGGTCTGTGGTGATTTGACTAAACTTATTGGGTTGCTCTACTCATAATGTTAATAATACACTGTCTGGGAGTTTAATGTCTCTATTTCACATTGTTGATAAATGTGATAGGACTGTGGCAGATCTAAGTGCAGGTGGAAGGAAGAGCAGTGTCAGTCAACTAATGGTGAGGACCATGGATCTGATGTCAGTTTTCATTCTGTCCTCAACTATTGGGTTCAGATCCAACCCATGGATCTGACTCAGCTGTTACTAAAGCTTGTGGCCACTACAAACTATCAAAGCTCCTTCCCTACCCATAATGCATCAACCCCTAACATACTTCAGACCTCGTTTGCCGCTTTTCATGAAAGACGTGGTTAGCCTGTACTCTCGAGCATTTGTTGAGATGTGTTTTTTCTGCATATTTTCCCTTGATATTTATACATTTCCCTCCTTTTATACTCAGTGTAACTCTTTTGTAACTTTGTTGGTAATGTTCTTCCCTTACTTTCTATATTACCTATTTGTAGTTACACCCGTGTTGGTGTATATATATTTATATATATATATATATATATATATATATATATATATATATATATATGTGTGTGTGTGTGTGTGTATATATATATATATATATATATATATATATATATATATATCTGTGTGTGTGTGTGTGTCTGTGTGCATTTGCATATATAATAAACTTTTCCTCTTTCTGTTTTTTCTTTAAAGTCGTCATGTCTGACAAAGGGCCTGCCAGCTTCAAAAAATGTCAGAAGTGTGGGCATAAAGTACCCTTATCCTTTATGTGTTTAGGCCTCAACATTTACCAGAGGATTGTACTGTCTGCAAAAATTTCAATCCAATGGCCTTAGCAGATAGGAAAAGTAAATTGATATTAAAAGGTTTGCTTCCATCCTCATTTTGAGAGGCTATCTCTGGGGCTGAATCCCCCAGAATGAAAATTAAGGTGACCTTGGTTAAGTCTCCAAGGCCATCTACTTCTTATACTCTTTCTTCAGAGCTGTTGAACAACATATCTATACCAGATCCGAAATCTGCTTGGATTCTGTCTCCTTTAAATCTGACGAGAAAATCTTCAGATCCAAGCTCTTCAGATCTGAAGATTCTATCAAGGGCGACATATTCACCAAAGTTGGATCCAGTTCCTTCTAGGGTTCCCTCTCCCTTCTTAGAGAGATGCCATTCAAGTTCACCATCCCTTGCCTCATGTTGTTCTTCCAGGAGTTTAATGGAGGAAGATGTGGACAGGATGATGAGGAAGTTCCTTTCAGTGCATATTTAGATGGGTGTTCTCCTGGCTCCTACCCCTTGGGTCAAGGAGCCCATCCATCTCATACCGCCATTGTGTACGCCTTCTCTGATTCCACCGGTTGTTTGAGTCCTTGGATCAGAACCTTCTGGGTATATCTGCCTTTGATCTGAAGATACCTTTATCTATGGATCTAAAGACTTGTCTAAGTACACCAGCTCTGACTTCGTCAGATCTGGATAACTCTCGGAGCCATAGCTGCCTTGTCAGGTCTGAGGTGTTGGAGTCAGCTCTGAGTTGTCAGAGCCGTCTCTGCCCCTCGGAGCTTTGGCAATGGATAGCTCAGCTTTGGTTTCCTCCTCGTGGAAATTGCTCTTGGAGCAGAAGGAAGCAGTGAACCAGAAGCATGTCTTCTTGGAGCCACTGTTTTCTTTCTTTCCATGGCTGTTTGCCTTTGAGGTAGTGAAGAGAATGCTTTCTTTTCCAACAGGATGGAAGGATCCAGCCCCTTCTGATCTCCAGTCCAGTTTCCAGCTGACTTTGCACTTGGAGCCACATCATTCTACGCCACAGGGACAGCCAGCTCAAGGTTTCTAGCTCACCCAACAGGGTATTACAATTTCTTCCGACACTTCACCAGATCATCTCACCGAGGAAGTTCCTCAGAAGAGGAAGTGCAAGAGGAGGCACTTGGGCTGTCTGCAAGAGTCAGTCACTGAGGATACTGATTCGATGAGGGTGAAGAGTCCCCACGATCACCTCTGGAAGATGTCTCATTTGGAGACATTGTTGAGATCCTTAAATAGAGGGGTGGTTGGACCTGCAGCAACCTTTCAGTGGAGGAATCAGTATTTCTGGAAGCCTTTGGAGCTAGCCTGTCTATATCCTGAATCTAGAAGATAGTCACTATCAGATGGTCCAGACTTTTTTATCATCTGGGGATCACCGTAAATTTCAAGAAATCTTAGTTACAGCCAACTCTAACCTTGGAATTTATAGCAGCAGTCTTCAACATGACATCAGTTACAGCTTCTCTTCCTCTCTCAAGAGTGCAGACTGTCAGGTTCAGGTCAGAAAAATAATTTGCAATACCAAAATTTCAGCCCACTGAATTTCTCAAGATTTGGGGTCAGTGTCAGCTGTCATCATCTTTGTCCCTCTAGCAAGATTTCATATGAGAATTATCCAATGGATATTAGCAACACAGTGGTCAATTATTTACCAGTATATGTCAATGCAGTCACTCAGGCATGCAAAAAATACCTTTGGTAGTGGCTTCAGTCAGATCAGGTTCTACAATGTCATCCTTTTGTTCTGCCTCAAGCCAAGGCCATAGTGACCATGGAAGCTTCCCAAATTGGGTGGGGGGGGGCACTTCCTTGGGAAAACGGTCCAAGGCACATGGTCCCCTGAAGAAGCCAATTTGCATATCAGTGTTCTAAAGATGAGAACAGTGTTCTTACCACTACAGGCCTTCCAAGATGCTCTCCTTTTAGGGATAGTTGTGATTCAAATAGACAGTATGTCAATAGCATGGTACATCAACAAGCAAGGAAGAACCAGATCATACCCCTTGTGTCAGGAAGCATTCAGAGTGTGGCAATGGGTGATCTTATCCAACCGCTTTCTGATAGCAATGCACATTTTGGAGAAGTCCAGTGTGATAGTTGACAAATTGAGCAGGTCCATTCTTCAACCTCACAAGTGGTCTCCAACAAGAAAATGGCAGATATGATTTTCTGTCAGTGGAGCCGGCCTTGCTACGATTTTTTGCATCCCTCCCCTAACAACAAGTGCAGCAGCTTCTTTGCCCTGATCCTCCCGCCAGTGGAATCACCAAGGGATGCTGTACTCCACAACTGGGCCCCCGGTCTCTTCTATGCCTTCCTCCCAACTCCCCTAATTCCCAAATTCCTACCAAAGGCTGCCCAGTTGAAGAGTAAAGTCATCTTCATTGCACCTTATTGGCTTGACAAATTTGGTTCCCCTTTCTTTGGCCTCCTCTGATTTACCCACCTTGGATTCTGGATCCAATTTCAGACCTTCGCTCTCACTCAACAGGCATGATTCACCTGGGCATCTCAAACCTCAAGCTAACAGCGTGGTTTCTCCAATTCCATTAAAAGCCAGACAGCCAATGCTTTCTTCTCCCATCTGTCATATACTTTTATCTTCTCATAAGGCTTCTACAAGAAATCTTTATAGAAGTAAACGGAAAAGGTTTGTTTCCTGGGCACAGTAAAAACCCATTGACCCATTCTGCTCTGCAATCTGTACTTAAATTTTTGGCAACAATTTTTAATGAGGGAGCTAGTTTCATAACAGTTAAAGTTCATTTAGCAGCAATCTCTAATTTCAATATTGGATTTGAGAATTTTTCTGTGGCTTCATCTAAACTTTGTAAAGCATTTTGAAAGGCACACTCCTGCTAAGACCACCATATAAATACTTTATTCCACCATGGGATTTGAACTTGGTACTGCAAGTCTTGACTCATTCCCCCTTTGAACCAGCAGCAAAATGTGATCTTAAGTTCCTGACCTGGAAAATTATCTTTCTAATGGCCATTACTTCTGCTAGAAGAATTTCAGAACTTCAAGCATTGTCATCTAAACCTCCCATCTTGAGCTTTCATAAGGATAGAGTCACTTTACGTAACAATGCATCTTTCCTTCCTGAAGTGATGTCAGAATAGACTATCAATCAGTCCATTAATTTACCAGTTTTCTTTCCTAAATTTGCAAAGGTTAATATATATTGCATATATTGGATATTCACAGACAATTACATTTTTACTTTCATAGGACAAAAGAAATTAGAAAGACAGACCAATTATTTGTATCCTTTGCAGATTCTAAATTGGGCAAATCAGTTGCAAAGGTGACTTTAGTCAGATGGCTGATGGATTGCATATCATTTATTTAAAGCAAATTGGATCTATCCTTACCAAGACCTCTAAGAGCCCATTCAGCTAGGTCGCTACTTCAGTATTTCTCTCTATAAAACTTCCATGGATGACATATGTGCAGCCGCCACTTGGTCCAGTCCTCATACCTTTATTACTCAATGCAAATTGGATCTGGTCTCAAGAGGAAAATCAGCTTTTGGCTGAACTGTGCTCAGGAATATCCTTCCTTGGAGTCCACCCAGGATTTTAGGTAGCTGGGGACTTTGTCACAACAGTTCAGGATAGAATGAAAATTGACAACATCAGATAAAAAAGTTATGTACCTGCCATAATATTCCATCTTTGTTATCCATTTTCATTCTTCCTCAGTTTCCTGCCCACCAACCCCCCATCCTGTCTATTACTGACTTCTGGAAGAACGAGAGTCTATAAGGAACCACTGTCCTTAATACTAAGCTCCAGCTATGACTTTTTAATCAAGAAAGTTGTAGTGATTCTTTCTACTTTATGTAAGACAGCAAACAAGATCTGAGGTATGTTAGGGTTTGGTGCATTATGGGTAGGGGAGCAGATGTTCATTGTGTTACCCTGCTGCAGTCATCACACTTGGGTTATCCTGCCGTCAGGCGGTCCCGCAGTCGGCCTGAGTTCCAAAGTTTTGGTCCAGCATCGGTTGCTGTTGCTTCCTCCCTGACGTCTGTGCGCCAGGGGTATATAAGAGTCATCTGACGCCATTTTCTCCAGTCTTTCTTGCCGCGCGGTGCCCGAAGCAGAAGCATATCGCAAGTGCCGGTCGGCCGACACCTGAGATTTTCTAATCGAATTTCAGTCCGAAGTCTTCAATAAAGCTAAGTACCCCATTGGGGAACCTTTTCTTGCCTCAGTCCGATGTCAGAAAAAGTTAACAATTGCATTTCTTGTGGGAAGCAAATACCTCATAAGGACTTCCATTCTTATTGTATTCCTTGCCTAGGCCCAGACCACGACGTCACAGGTTGTCAGTTTTGTGCTAGGTTTAATAAACGAACTATCAAACGCCGTTTTGCCTTCGCACGACATTACTTTGGTATGAAATTTAATTATATCATGCCGTCGGAGCAGTCGACGACCGCCATACATAAAAAACGCAAGGATAAAGACAGGCAGCCTAGAACCAAGCTAGACTCCGAGGCCTCTGCTGGGCCTGTCACCGGTTCTTCGGTTTTCAGTGAGGTGCCTACGCAGCCCCTGACGACCGCGGAAATGGAACCACAGACAGCTTCGGATTCTCAAGCGGACTGTACTAGGCCGTCGCATCCATCTTCTTTAGGCCCTACCGACATTGGAGCAGAAGGTGATCCCGGTGCAATAGAAACACCTTCAGTTTCAGAAGGTGTCTTCAGAACGACTATACTCACCATAAAATCTTGTGCTAAGCAAAAAACTCCTTTAAAATCAAAAAAGACTGTACATCAGTCTCCTGCTCAAGGCCCCATGCCTAAGAAACAGATGCTTAAGATGGCTGAAGATTTGATTTCCCTAATCAGGGGTTCCCATCCCCCTCCTGATAAAAGACCAAGACAAGAGGAGGACTATGCTTCCTCTGACCAGGTTTCTATTTCCTCAGATTCTTCTGAGGAACAGGATTACACTTTTCCCCCTTATAAAGATTCTGATGCTGAAGACTCTATTCCCACAGCATCACCCCCTGAAGACTACTCCTTTGGGGAAACTTTACATACCATGAGGGAGCATTTCCACTGGGAAGGCCAGAACTACTCTGATTCTAAGAAGAGGCTCCGAGAGTTTCTTTTACTACCCCAGCACAGACCACTTGCTATACCTCCAGTCTTAGATATTGTGGATGATGTTTACGTAGAGTCTAGTCTAAATCCAGACTCCCTACCTCCTGCTCCAGCCAAACCAGAGAGATACTACAGAGTACCTGACACACACAAATTCCTTTACAAAAGCCCTCTGGCTGACCCAGAAACAATTTCCCAGGGTCCCAAAGGGGCTAAAGCTTCTATGGCTAAAAATCCTGTACCCTCTGAAAGGGATTCCAGAGCCCTAGATAGATGGGGAAAGAAGATATACACCTCAACTACCTTGGCTATGAGAGCATTAAATTGTCAGTTTCACATGCTGAAATATCAGCAATTCCTAATGTCTCAATTAAAACAAAAACTGAGCACACATTCTGAACAGGCTGAATTCAAGGAAATGGAGAATCTGTTGCATGCAGTTGAACAGGTGGGCAGACATACTTTACAATGTGGATTTGATTCATTGGAAGCTTCCTGTAGAGCAGCTGTTACTGGGTCTGTCATATGCAGACACGCTTGATTAAAAGAACAAACCCAACCTGAACATGTTAAAGCAAAATTATTGGATGCACCTTTACAGCAGGATGTCTTATTTGGTGTTGAAACAGAAGAGGTTTTAAAGAAAATGGAGGATAAGGCAAAGTCTATGCAGACGGTCAAGGATTTTTTACAGGTACAACCCCCCCCCCCCCCATTTCAGCAGAAATTGGCCAACAAAAAACTGGTCCTTTCCAGCTTCTGACAGACCACAGAGGGGCAAATAAAGACGCCCAAGGGACAGAGATCAGTCACAAGGCCCTTACAAACCTCACCAGTGGGGTGCCACTACCCAGAAAGGAGGTGAAGACAGGCCCCAAACTAGCAGAAGACAAACACAATAACTCAACCATCCAACTACCAAGCAAATCACTCTTGGCAGCTCCCTTGGGAGGAAAATTAGCACTTTTTGCAGACAACTGGCACATCATCACAAAAGACAAATGGGTCCTAAACATTGTCTCACAAGGATACAGATTCCACTTTCATACCTTGCCAAGGATAAAAGGAATGCCAAACCTGCCACCAAATCAATGAGCAGAGGCACAAAAACAAATTACAGCTCTCATGGACATGAGCCATTCAACAGGTGCCTACACAGGAGCAAGGACAAGGATTTTACTCAAGACTCTTTCTAGTCCCCAGAAAGGACAAAGCATGGAGACCCATTCTGGATCTTTCAGTTCTGAACATCTATCTGCAAGTACCAAAATTCAAGATGCTAACACTGCAGCAGCTTCATCCCATGCTGGGCAAGAAGGCTTGGCTAGTAACACTGGACCTCAAGGAGGCATACCTGCATATCTCTATCCGACAAAATTGCAGAAGATACCTCCGCTTCATTGCAGGTTAAACCCATTATCAATTCTCTGCACTGCCTTTTGGCTTATCTACTGCATCCAGGGTCTTCACAAAATGCCTGGCACCAGTAATTGCATACTGCAGACAAAGAGGAATTCAAATATACCCATACCTGGGCGACTGCCTTATTCAAGCAGAAAGCAAGGACATTCTTTTAAAACATCTGGCATTTGTCAGACACCTTCTAAGTTGCCTTGGATACACAGTTAATGAAAAGAAGTCAAGACTAGTGCCCTCACAAAACATAATATTCCTGGGTGCCAGCTTGAATACAACGGCCCAGATGGCTTATCTCACGCCAGACAAAAAAACTACAGCTGACTCAATACTTCAAAATAATGGCAACAAAGACCCAACTCCCTGCAAGAAAAATTCTGCAGGCCCTGGGATTCATGGCATTTTGCATTCTACTAATACCACTTGCAAAACTGCATATGAGGAAATTACAATGGTACCTGAAAAGCGTATGGACTCAGCAGAGCCACAACTTGGAAACAATGGTACCACTCATTCCCTGCCTTCAACAGGAGTTTCTATGGTGGGCACAGGCATGTCACCTCAACAAGGGTCAGCCTTTCCCATTACCCACAGCCAGGCAAACTATGACAACAGATGCATCGGACTATGCCTGGGGAGCACACATGGCAGGACAGTGCATTCAGGGCAAATGGACTACAGATCAAAGGCATCTGCATATCAATCAAAAGGAAATGCTAGCAGTACAGAATGCCCTAACAGCTTTCAAGGACCTCTTACACCCAAGACAACTAATAGTAAAGACGGACAATACCACAGTAATGTGGTACATCAACAAGCAAGGGGGCACACATTCCTACCCTCTATGCAGACAAAGCAATGACCTTGTGGAACACAGCACTGTCTTACCAAGTTCAACTACAAGTACAATTCCTGCCAGGAAAGAAAAACACATTGGCAGACAACCTAAGCAGAAACATCATGGATCCCCACGAGTGGAAACTGGATCCACAAATATTTGCAATGATAACTCAAAAATAGGGACGCCCAGACATAGATCTGTTTGCCAACCCCCAAAACTACCAACTACAAAAATTTTGTACAAGGACATTCCACCCACAAGCTTGGAAAGTGGACTCCCTCTCATTCAGTTGGAAAACATTAACAGTGTATGCCTTTCCTCCACTACCTCTTCTAGCAAAGGTGCTGCTGAAAGTCAGATTGGAGAGGCCTCAAATGATACTCATTGCACCAGACTGGCCACGCCAGCACTGGTACCCAATTCTAAAGAACATGGCCCAAGGCCCACCATGGATTTTACCACAAATTCCTCACCTGCTCACCCAGCGAGACAATCAAATTCTACACAGCCAGCTCAAGACTTTAAATCTGGCTGCATGGCAAATTACCTAAGCAATCAAACAACACCTCTATCCAAAGCTGTTATGGATGTCATTCTGGAGGCCAGGAGGCCCAGCACCAGGAAAACCTATTCAGACAAATGGAAAAGATTTTGCGCCTGGAACCAGGCGAAAGGCCATAATCCCCTTGATCCAAACATGCCTCAGATTCTACAATATTTAACTAAGATGTTGCACAACGGACTTTCCTTTTCATCTATTAAGATCCATGCCTCAGCAATTTCAGCTCATTACAACACGGATCCTCCTTTATTTTCACATCCACTCCTAAGACAGTACCTCAGAGGGGCTAAGAACATAAGACCGCCCAGGAGAGCACCAACACCTACTTGGGATCTCAACTTTGTTCTGGAAAAACTTACACTGCCACCCTTTGAACCAGCTTTCTCTGCTGATTTACCGTTTCTTTCATGGAAAACTGCCCTGCTACTAGCAATAACCTCAGCTAGAAGAGTCTCAGAGCTACAGGCACTAATGGCAGTAGAGCCTTTCCTCATTTTTCATCAAGACAGAGTCTCTCTGTGAACTAACCCTTCCTTTATGCCAAAGATGGTATCCAGTGTGGCCCTAAACCAAACCATTCAATTGCCCACCTTTTTCCCAAATCTCCAGAACAACGGAGAAAGACTCCTGCACTCTTTGGACATTCACAGACAATTACGTTACTACTTGGATAAAACTAAGGCTTTCAGAAACTCTGACCAGCTCTTTGTAGCCTATGCCGCAGGATCACGAGGAAAAGCTATCTCTAAACAGACCATTTCTAAATGGATAAGACATTGCATACGTTTCTGCTACACGCATCATGGGAAACCGGTACCTGCTAGCATTAGGCCCCGCTCCACCAGGACTACAGCTACATCAACAACCTTTCTCAGGGGGGTGCCAACCAAGAATATTCTGGAAGCTGCAACTTGGAGTTCAGTGCACACCTTCACTAAACACTATCACTTACCTCTATATTCTAAGACTACATCTGGCTTTGCCACTGCAGTTTTGCAGGGCCTACTAGCTTCTTCTAACCCTGTTTAACTCCACCACCCATCCTTAGCTTTGGGATTCTACCCAAGTGTGATGACTGCAGCAGGGTAACATGATGAACATAGTACAGTTTTGTACCTACCATAAATGTAGATGTTCGAGTGTTCACCCTGCTTCAGTCCAGGCTACCCTCCCTCCTTCCCCTCTGAACTAGCTGGACTTATCCATTCCTTTCTATCCTATACAACCTCTGTGGTATATTTGCTTTTGATACATATATATTTTTATATAGCAACATGTATTGCCTACCTATTGGGGGCACCTGACATCTGGGGCAAGAAAAACTGAAGAAAATGGCATTGGATGCCTCTTATATACCCCTGGCGCGCAGACGTCAGGGAGGAAGCGACAGCAACTGACGCCGGACCAAGACTTTGTAACTCAGGCCGACTGCAGGACCGCCTGATGGCAGGATAACCCAAGTGTGATTACTGCAGCATGGTGAACACTCGAACATCTACATTTATGGTAGGTACAAAACTGTACTTTTTTGTTGGCCACAAGCTTTAGTAATGGCTGAGTCATATCCGAGAGTCGGATCCAAACCCGACAGTTTAGGAAGAATGAAAATGGACAACACAGATGGAAAGTTATGGTAAGTATATAACTTTTTTTAGTACCATTAAAACCTTTATCCAGAAGTACACAAATACATGATCAAGGAACACAGGTTGTGGCCTAAACAGCTACCCAGACAGTTTCAACAGGTATTGCATGAACCAAAAAGAAAAGATAAAACTGAAGACCACAGACGAAGAATCCACTTAAAACACCAGTTTATTTCACCTCTAGCGCTTCGGCAACCGCCTTCAAGGAGTATAAATCATCACATAACTTACACAGTTTATATATGCTAATACATCTAACAATTAAACAAGCAGCCTAAACCAATTAATCAATAAACAAAAAAAAAAATTAATAATACTACTTTCTCATCAGATAAAGCCTCCAGTTACACACATTTCAGACCCTGAGGAAATAGTGTCATATTTCAAAATGAAAATACTTTCTTTATATAACAACTTCTTTTTATACAAATCATCAGAAAATACACCCTTCATAATATGTTCTAAGATAATGGCTTGTAACCCATTTGGATTAGAATTGTGAGCCAGCATAAAATGTTTAGCTACAGGGCTATCTTATTATTTATAATATTCCTGACATGCTCCTGCAGTCTAGTTTTAAACTTCCTTTTACTTTCTCCTATATATACAAGGCTACACGGACATTTCAAAGCATAAATAATACCTTCAGTATTACAACTATATATATTTTTAATCTCAAATACGTGGCCATTTATATACTTAAAGGTTGGAACAATATAATGACATACATTGCAATGACCACAGAGTGAAGTTCCTAGTCTCTGCATGGTCCTATATTGCAGTGTCTCAGTGGGATATTTAAATTTATTATGTACCAAGATATCTTTTAAATTCCTACCTCTACGACATGAAATGCCTAAAGACCTAGACAATAAATTTTTTAGGTCCATTGATCTAAACAAAAAATTCCAGTAGTGTTTAACAATATCTATTAAAACGTCACTGAAAACACTATATGTAGAGACAAAATGAACCAGTCTTTTCTCTTGATTTGTAACATCTAACTTACACCCCTTACTTCCATACTTATACGTACCAGCTTTATGTTGTTCATTAATAAATAACCTTATCTATAACTGTTTGAATACTAGCTTCACTATAGCCCCTCAATCTAAACATCTCACTAGTCACACTAATTTCTTTAAAGAAATCCATGTCAGTATTACATAGCCGTCTAAGTCTCATACATTCCCCATAGGGCAAGGAGACCAAGGTATGAACTGGATGACAGCTAGTCCCCATCAAATACTGATTACTATCAGCAAATTTTCTATGCACAGACGTACATAAAGTATTGCTGTCCTCCAAAATCAAATGTATGTCTAAAAAAGTTATACCTTTGCCCACCTGTATGCCGTCAAAGGAAAATCCAAATCTATTATGTTGCATAGCTTCTATAAACTGACCAACATAAGATATCCCACCTTTACAAATAAAAACAAGATCTATAAAACGAAAATAACTAACTACATAATTTTTTTAAAAAATCTATATGATATAACCATTCTAACTCATACAAACCCATCATCAGGTTGGCATACATGGGGGCAAAAGATGCCCCCATGGCAGTGCCCTTGATTTGTCTGTATATTTGTTCATTAAACATAAAAAAATTATTATTCAAACAAAATTCCAATATTTCAGTATTATAATACGTTACTGGACTATCACCCAAAAAATATTTTACTGCTTCTAGTCCAAACTGACACTGTATGTTAGTATACAAACTAACAACGTCAACACTTATAATATTTGCACTCCATTGTATTTTAGATAATTTTTCCAAAAAATCAAAACTATCCCTAATATAACTAGGTAACTTTATTACATAAGGGAATAAATATTCATGCAAAAATTTCACAATATTAGATAAAAAATATTTTTGAGCAGATACAATAGGCCTACCAGGTGGGTCAACCTCACTTTTATGAATTTTTGGAAGACAGTAAAATAAAGCCAACTCACTGTCATCAGTATTAAACTTTTTATTTTTGTCATCTTGTGAAAAATATTTTAACCTCACTCCCTTAGATATAAGGGTGTCAGAATCATTCATAGCCTTAAAATATTAATTTGTATTACTCTTAACATAGGTATTGGTATCATCCAGATGTGTCATACACATTTTATAATATTGAGCAACATTCATCACCACTATCTTACCACCTTTATCAGATGGTTTAATAATAAGATGTTCATTATTCACTAATGCCTGTAGTTCCTTCCATTCCTTTTTATTCAAGTTATATACCAACTTATGCTTATACTGCATACAATCACAAAAAGCATTTTCTACAGCAAAATTCAACATTTGAGAAAAACACTTTATATGTTCATGTTGGTATGGAGGAATAAAATCACTTTATCAGTTTTTAACAAACTATAGGCATTATAGTCACTTGCATAGTCAAAGCATTCCCCAGGGTCAGATACACAAGAATAAAAACTGTTCTCTAAACTGTCAGATTCTAACCAACTACCATCACCTTCTTTATACTGGTTATTGGCAAAAAATATATTAATTGTATCTTCCTACACAGTCTAAAAATATCCCACTTTAATTCATGTAACTGAGGCAGCACTATGGGTATATATTTAAGACCATAATTCAAAACATTCATCTGATCCACAGATAAAGACATGCCAGAAATGTTATGAACAATAGAAATGTTCTTACACTCAGATGCAGCAGTATGGATTTTTTCACCCACATCTTTGTAAACAAAAGACACAGAACTGTCAAGAATATCTTGCACAACATTATTTACAGTCACACTAATACCATTTGCTTCTCATGTTATCATTGAAACTGTGTTCTTCTCGATTGTTAAAGTTCCCAGACTGAAATATTCCGCTCTTCCGGTTACTCTGCTCTTCCTGAAACTGCTGGTTTCCTCTCTGAAAATCTGAGGTTAATCTAGATGGATTTTGAGCTGCTGGTAACACTGGAAAATGCTCTCCTTCACCTCCACCATTAGAGGAAATGCCCGAAACATCTGAAGTAAAAGACACACTCCTAGAAGGAGCTGGTGATTTCTTAAAGGGACCAGAGCCTTTATTACGATGAAAATGTGTTGATTTTTGCCATAAAAAGGCACGATTACTTTGATAGTCTTTTATATCTCTTTTCAGTTTTGTGCATTTCTGATCAATAAGTTCTTTTTCATATTTATCTAAACCAGTATTTACATCTGCTAAAAACTTGTCAAACTGCATTGATGTAAGTCTTTTAGATAAGTCATTATAGGCAGCTCTAATGTCTTCCTTAAGCTTGTTTTGTTTCGCACGATCTCTTTCTAATAGAATGGAAATCCATTCTAAAGTACAACGATGAGCTGCCATTAACCATTTCTTAGAAAATTGCACATCCCTTTCATCAGACATATCAAAAGGAGTAGAGGGACTTTTAAAGGCTCTTAGTCCCCTGGGTGTAATATCTAAGTCAACATATCTTTGCAAGCTTAACAGATTAAAGTATACAGCAGTTTCTTTATGCAGTAACTGTTCCAACTTACTCATTAAAGCACTTGATTCACCAGAAGGACTGCAAGAAGGGCCAAATTGTCCCACAGAGGCAAATGGATCATTCACTCTAGAATTTCTTGCTTGTTTAAGCCTTTCAAAAATATGTGAAGTAGAGGAAACACCCACTGAAGCAGAAGTATTGTCAACGTTGGAACCAGCCATACCTGTGGTTCATAGGTTGGTACCAGGCTATCAGCCCTAAGGCCTATGCAAGCCTAGTCATAACAATTCCCTGGAAATTTCTTCCCACAATATTTACTTCTGTAGGCCCCTGTCTAGCAGGGCGACTGACATGATCCCCGGAGTGAATTTCCTATCTCCCATCCAATCATCAAGGTTATTTTTGAAGAGGGCCAATGAGGCGCTCTGCTTGACATGTATGGGCAGTCTATTCCAGAGTATGGGGAGTCTATGGGTCAGGAACCTATCCCTCCAGCATGTTTTATTTATTGTGATGATAAGGTTTAGATCCCTGGAGCGTGTGGCTCTGAGGGATTGGGATTTCTTTAAGTGGAGCATGTCCAACAGCTCAGGGTTTGACATGGCCTTGTATGTTAAGCAGAGATCACCTCTGAGTAGACGATATGCCACAGAGTATAGCTGGAGTTTTTTTTAGACAGTCAGCATAAAGAATCTGCTTTAGGCCTGTGATTCTTTTACTGAGGTATTTCTGTGGCCTTTCCAGCTGTTGCAGATGTCTTGTGAGGTACATACCAAATGGGACATTATACTCTATAATGGGTCTAATGAGGGATGAGTACAGTGGGACAATTACCTCCTTTTTTCTGGATGAAAAGCCCTTAGTGATGAGGTGTGCCACATAGAAGGATTTCCTGACTGTTGTGGCGATGTGGTTATCGAAAGTGAGACAACTGTCCACTTGTCTCACTAAGTCTCTCATTGCACTTTCGATGTTTAGTGTCCTGCCACCTATGTGGTAGTTCATGGGTATATGTTTTTTTCCAAAGGGGATAACTATACATTTCTTGGCATTAAGGTTGAGCCCATGGCTCTGGCACCAGGCATCTGTTTCTGTAAGGCCCTTTTGTAGAATATCCACATCATTTGGGGATTCAATAATGGCTCCCAGTTTGCAGTCATCTGCAAACTTTGTTAGCCAGAGTCCCTTAGTGTTGGCCTGTACTTCAGAGAAGTAGATGCCAAACAAGAGTGGTCCCAGGACTGAACGGTACTCCACTTGTCACTTGTCTGGAGCTGGATTTGGAGTCGGCTACTTTTACAGTCTGGGTTCTTTTAGTAAGCCAGTTGGCAACCCATTGAGTGATGTAGGGATTTATGCCCAGCTTAGTAAGTTTATCTACGATTCTAGAGTGGGAAATGGTGTTGAAGGCCTTGGCGAGGTCCAGATAGGCTGTGAGGGACTGCCTTACCCTCATCCGCACTCTGGAGACTGATTCAAAGAAGGCAATCAGATTCAGGAGACAAGATCGGCCCTTCACAAACCCAAACTGGATGGGGTCCAGTGTGTGAAGGTTGCCAATGTCTTTGTTTATAAGTTCCATGGTAATGCGTTCCATGCCCTTGCAGATCAGGCTTGTCAGACTGATGGAACGGTAGTTCCCGGGATCCAAGGCGGATCCTCCCTTGTGGAGCAGGATAACTGTAGCTGTGTGCCACTCAGTGGGCACGAAGCCTGAGGTGAGGCTATGATTAAACATGACACTTATGTGGGGTGCCAGTTCATTTTGTAGTTCATGTAGTACACAGCCTGGGATATCATCTGGTCCCATGGATGCTGTATTCTTAGCTTTGGAAAGTGCTGTTTCTACCTGTGTGGCTGTGATTATTGGAATTTGGCAATCTTTTGGTATTGAGATGGGCCCTTTAGGGTGCGAGAAGGGGGTGAAGTTGGCACTAAATCGATCTGCCAGGATATTGGCAATATCTTTGGGATCAGTATATTTAATGCCATTCTGTTGTAGCTGAGAGCAGATCTGAGCATTGCCATTTAGATTCTTGACATAACTGTAGACTGCCTTGTGGTTGTCTTTGGAATCTTTGGCAATTTTATTTTCGTAACTAGCATTTGAGGATTTTATGAGGGATCTCAGCTTCTTACTGAGGCTGGTGAGGGAATTTTTGCATCCTGGGATTTTTCTCTTTTCTGCAACAGTTTCTTCCTTCTGTTGTTTAGTTTGTTTATAGCAGGGGACCACCAGATTGGCTTTCTTTTTTTGGAGAAGAGCATCTTGGTTCTATGTGGGATGGCACGATTCATGCACGAGTGGATGTGCTAGTACAGTGCCTTAGTGTAGGATTCTGCAGTCAAACTTCCAGATCCCGCCTGCATGGGTGTTGTGAAGTTTGTCACTTCTGATTTCAGTAGCATGACGTTGGCTTTGGAGAAGTTTTTTAAGGAGGTTTCCTTACTGGAGGGTGGGGGTGGGATGTGGATATCAAGGGTGATTTGCTTATGGCCAGACCTGACCAATGAGGGGGTGACCACTGGTGTGGATCATCTATCTCCCATATTGGTAATGACCAGGTCTAGGATATTGGAGCCCCTGGTGGGACAATGGATTAGTTGATCCAGGGCGTTGGAATTTATGAATTCCAAGAACCGTTGGGAAAAGGAGTTGGTACCCGAGTAGTTTTCCCAATTAATGGCAGGGTAGTTGAAATCACCCAGTATTAGGGTGTTTGGTTGTATCTTAATATTTTCCAGTATGTTTAGGAAGGTGTAGTGAGAATCTTGGGGTATGGTGGGGGATCTGTAGCAAGCTTCAATTTGGATTGCAGTCTTACCTAGTGTTAGTTGCACCTGGAGAATTTCAGATGCATTGTGTTGGGCAACTAGCCTGGAGGTGTGAATATCCTTGGTGAATATGGACACTCCTCCACCTTTAGTGTTTCGGTCTTGGTTTTGTGGTCGAAAAGTGTGGTAAGAATTGTAGCCTAGTATTGCAGGGGTGCTCTCTGGAGCCTTGAACCAGGTCTCAGTCACTGCACAGATATCGATGTTCTCCATTTTAGGAGTGCCTCGAGAGAGTGCATTTTGAGGTTTAGACTTCTAACATTGAGTAGCATTACCTTCAGATTTTGCATGCTTGTATCTGTTACGGTGGTGGTTTTATCCTTTGAACCTTGCCTAAAAAAGGCACTATAGGGGTGGCAAGAGCTTTAGCCAGTAATCTAAATCCCAGGGGTGACAGGTGCAGACCATCTCTGGCAAAGCATCGTGGTTTGTCGATCATGTCTTCCCAGGCAGACAAATACTGGATCCCCTTTGAATGACACCAGAAGCTTAGCCAATTGTTGAAGTCAATCATTTTGTCCTTCATTTGGTCTTCAGTTTCAACAGGTATGAATGAAGGAGAGAATTTTAGTGCCTTTGGTCGTATGGCTGAAACTGTATGCAAGCCCTTTGGATACAGTGAAACAAATGGGTTGTTGGACAGTTTGCTTTTGAAGTTCTTTTCATTTGAAACTCCTAACTGTGGGAGTGATTCTAACAGATCACTCTTAGAACAATTTAACACATTGGAAAAGAAACTTTCAAGGCTATGTAATCTTCAGTTGGGCAATGCCTTCTATAGGGGGAAAGCATCCAAAACTACAGGGTCCCTAAGGGCCTATAAGTATGGAAATTTCCAAATTAATGGAGTTTAACTCGGAACTTTACACGAGTACTTGGACTCTTTGACCAACACAGTATGGAACTGATGGAAACCCCTATAAGAAACAATGAATATAAGATAACAAAATTGATTCACAAACTTAAAAATATTGGCTGTATTATTAAGGCTGACTTATTGTTTGAATCATACCAGGTTAGCTGTGTTGACATATTTAAAAAGGTGGATAAGCATGTTGATTTTATTATTGAAAAGAAGCCTAAGAAATTAGAAAGAGCTGCCAATGACAATGCAAAAAGGACTGCTTACCCAGTTCCAGGCGAGTTGTGAAACATGACCCATCTTCAACTAATAATAATGCTTTTGAAAGGCAGTTTTTTAGGAGTGACAGTTTAACACAAGAGTGCTTGATTGAGAATGAGAGTGGTGTAGCTGAAGCTTTAGAAAATAGACCAATTGATAGTGTTGATGAAAATGTCAAGATCGCTGCACACTGATCAACAGCTTAACTTCAGCTCTCCCCGTGTGAAAAAGAACCAGAAAGACAAGGGCCAGAATTCTTTCACTTTTAGTAAATTCAGTTAGAGTCTAGTAAGTGCCTGCGGTGGTGGTGCTGCGGTTGCATTGTCGCCTCACAGTAAGACACTGTCCAGTTCGATTCTCAGCTAGAGCGTCTTCTGCGTGGAGGCATGCGTGAATGGGCGTACCTTCGTTGAAGGTTGTGCGTCAGGCCTGGCAAGCTGGTACATAAAAATCAACTGCCAATCATTAGCGGACTGGAGTTCCGCTGTGGCAAACCCTAACCGGGAAAAGCCGAAAGACACAAACAAACAGAGTCTAGTAAGTACACTGCCTGAATGCTAGCAAAGAAGAATCTGAGAGAGATTGAAAGAAAATCATCTAGAAAAGGTGAAGAGAGAATAACGACTAGGAAGAATCCTGCAGCTGTTCAACAAAAAGCAGCCCAAGCTCTAGCTTTGGTGGAAAAAATGGCTTCCTGTAATCTATAAGAAAAAAATAAGTGAAATGTAGAACAAGGGTAGTCCAGAAACGACACACCAGCTTGTAGTACAGGAAAAAGCACTTTTGTCAAAAAATAGACTTCATCAGAATAACATGTATGTAACAAATCAAGTTTAAATACCCTCCCCAGCAGTAATCAAACAATTAAATGACATAACTTACCCTTGTGAAAAATAATCAACATTTGCATGTATAATTAAAACAGTGCAGTAAAAATGTTGCAGTAAAAAGGTTTAAATATTAACCCTTTTAAAACAATAGAAACCACAATATTAAAACAATTAAGTTTAATTCCAACATTTTATATAAAATATAATGATTTAAGCTTCAACAACAAACTTATAGTAATCTTGTCATTCAAACCAGGAAACTGTCAGGCATCAAGCTTGATTTGCCATTTGAGCTCAAGGAATTCCAGGTACTCTTCAGAGCCCCCCCCCCAGAAGACCTAGGTCAACATGCTCAGTGGCACAAAATTTGAAAGCATGTGAAGGGAAAAAACTAAGATGTTTATACAAAGCATTTTTTTTATTTTTACATCTGTCATAAATATGCTCGTAAACCCTTTGCTTCAAAGCTCTCTTAGTTTTTCCTACATAGAACCCCTCACATGAATCACACTTAGCTATACAGACAATACCTCTAGAGTAACAGGAATATTTTTTACAAGGTAGTATAGTCCCATAGCCTTTAATGAACAAAGTGTCTACATTGACTATATAAGGACACTGAGAGCATCTCCCACATCTGAAACAACCACCCTTTTCAGATATATTTCTTTTTCTTTCCAACAGCCCCTTTATTGAGGTGTCCTTCTTGTACACCACCATTGGTTGTCACCCCACCAAATTTGTTAATACTACTATCAAAATTAAAAATCTTCCAGAACTTTGATATAATATGTCATATGTCAAAGAAGTTCATGGTAAATGGAAGGACCAAGGCCCTACTAAATTGATTGTTACTTCTCTCAAGGTCCTCCCTTCCACTCAGATGATTAGACAAGAGTGTATGAAAAATGCCAACTTCTCTATTATTTTTGACTTCGGTATAGATGATAACCACAAAGTCATTACTACTAAATAACATTTCTTTTAATACCTCACATTCCCTTGCAAAGTCTTCTTCCTCAGAGATCATTCTAGCCAGCCTGACAAATTGCTCTTGTACCTGCTAGAAAAGCTAGCATTGTGGATACTGTTATACAGCTGAAATCTTTTAGTAGGAAACTGAATTTAGCTTTACATTTTGGTAACAATACAGGTTCAGTGAAGCCTGGTGCATTACACAAGCCTAGTACTGTTATACCCCCAGTGCACCCTGTAGTTCAAATGTTTGAACTATTATGTGAGACTGAGATAAGAGAAACCTTGAGGCAACATAATATAATTAACCCTACTAATAAGTCATTGGCAGAATGGTCTTTACTTCAGGAAATTATAAAAAGACAATGAAATTAGAATTATGAAACCCAACAAGGGAGGGGGGCTTGTTGTTATGGATGTTATCGACTATAACGCAAAGATGTTTGATTTGCTCTACAGTGAAGCTTATCTAGACGTATCTCATAACGAGTTGAATATTGCATATAGAAATATATTTCTCACCCTAGATGAGTTATTATTAAATGGACAAATCAGTCTAGAGGTTCATGAGTTTTTGGAACTCAAACATCCTAGGATAGGGACCATTTTTGGGATCCCTAAGATCCACAAGTCAATAACAACCTCCCCCCCTACATCCATTTGTAGATGCATAAGCATCAAAAACTTTCTATTTGGCCAAATTTGTTGATGGAAGGGTCAGACATGATGTTCTTCGTGTTTCACTGTTGCAGTCATCACACTTGGGTTATCCTGCTAGGGGGTAGCCCTCAGTTGGCCCGAATACCAGAGGCTTAGTATTTCTGCATCAGATTGTCAGTGGTGTAAAAACAGTCAGCTGACGCCATTACATCAGTCTTTCTTGCCGAGGAGCCCGAAGCAGAAGCAGTTTGCACGAGTGCTGGTCAGCCACTACCTGAGTTTTCATTTCCGAAATTGACATTGAAGTCTTCTAAAGCCAAGTACCCCATTGAGGATCCTTTTTTCTTGCTCAAACCAATGGCAGAAAAAGTTAACAATAGTCTTGCCTGTGGAAATCAAATATCACACCGAGATTTCCATTCTTACTGCGTCACCTGTTTAGGCCCAGACCACGATGTCCCTCTCTGTCGGTTTTGTGCTTTGTTCAACACCAGAACTATACATCGTCAGGCCCTTATCGTAGCTAAATAGTTTCGATCTCGATCTCCGTATTCTGAAATGGCTTCAGTAAGCCATCTGACTACCGATCTTCCGAAAAAACGTAAGGATAAAGACAGAGACAGACCGCACAGGTCCAAAACTGCCGACACTTCCATTAAGCTAGTTGCAAGTTTGCCGGTACTCAGTGAGGCGCTTTCGCAGCTCCTGATGCCCACTTCTGTGTATTCGCAGGCCGCTGCCGAGACCTGTACGGAGTCTGGTATGCCGCGAGACTCTTTGCCTACGGAACCTACGGATGTCACTACCTTGGATGGGTCTGGAGCTGCTGTGCAGGCACCAGCTTCTGAGGGAAGTTCTTCGCACTACCGATATTCAACACAAACCGACGACTTCTTTCACGTCTTCAGTTCTTTCTAAAACTACAAGTTTCTAAGGCCCAGAGTACAAACAATTATTAAAAAACAGACGATCCAAACTCAAGCGCCTGCTTCCTTGCCTCAATCTCAGATGCTTAAAATGGCAGAAGACCATATCATGCTGATTAGGGGAAGCTAGCCTTTCCCTGCTAAAAGGAAAAGACTTGTCCCCAGCAGCTTTAGCTGACCAAGAGTAAAACGACTCTGATGTTTTTGATTATGAAGACATGCCCTTATCTGCTTATGAGGATTCTGATGCAGAGGAATCCATTCCTTCTGCCTCTCCTCTATAGGATTTTTCTTTTGGTGAAACCCTACATACCTTAAGAGAGCATTTCCATTGGGAATGTTAGGATTATCCTCAGTCCAAAAAGCGATTCAGGGAATTTTTAGATTTACCACAGCACAGACCCTTAGCTATTCCTCCTGTACTGGATGTTGTGGATGATGTTTTTATGGAATCCAGTCTAACTCCTGATACTCTACCTCCTGCTCCCATGAAACCTGACAGGTACTACAGAGTCCCTGACTCACAAATTTCTTTTCAAAAAATCCTACTGCTGACCCAGAGGTCATCTCTCAAGGACCTAAAGGAATAAAAGCAACCACAGCTAAGAATTCCACCCCTTCGGACAGGGATTCCCGAGCTTTAGATAGATGGGGTAAAAAAGTATACACCTCTGCAACTCTTGCCATTAGAGCATTAAATTGTTAGTTCCACATGATGAAATGCCAGCAGCATACTATGGAACTTATTAAACAAAAATGATCTACCTTCACCGACTGTGCAGAAAATAAAGAATTACAGGAGCTTGTGCATTCTGCAAGCCAAGTCAGTAAGCATACCCTGAAATGTGGGTTTGATGCCCTAGAAGCATCTTGCAGGGCAGCAGTCACAGGTTCTGTACTTAGAAGGCATGCTTGGCTTAAGGGAACAGACCTTGCCGGACTATGTCAAAACAAAATTATTGGACGTACCACTGAACAAAGACAATCTGTTTGGCACCAAAGCAGAAGAAGTTTTAAAAAAGATAGAAGAAAAAGCTAAGTCTATGCAGACAGTTAAAGACTTTTTGAAAGTACAGCCTCCTATATTCAGTAGGCATTGTCCCTCAAAACATTGGTCCTTTCCAGCCCCATCAAGGCCACCTCAGACTAGACCTAGGGGAAGAAGACCCCCCCCCCCTCCAGACAGCAGTCTCAAGGTATGCGGAGATCTAAGCAATGGAGTACCTCCACTTCTAAAACAGGAAGTGCTAAGCCACCCCCTTATGGAAAGAATTCACAATGACTTCTCAACTCCTCCTCTCACCTCTGTCCATCTGCCCATGCCCCTAGGAGAAAAACATGCCTCCCATGCAAAAAAGTGGGCCTCCATCACCAACGATCGATGGGTCCTCAACATAGCGTCCTCGGGGTACAAATTTAATTTCCACACGCTGCCAACCTCAAAAGGGTTCCCAGATCTTCCTCCAAACCAGTAGGCTGAGGCACAAAACCAAGTTCATTCCCTGCTCTCCATGAGAGCAATTCAGCCGGTTCCTGCAGAACAGATAGGCCAAGGTTTCTATTCCAGACTTTTCCTGGTACCCAGAAAAGAGGGCACCTGGTGCCCAATCTTAGATCTATCTATTCTAAACACCTTCCTGGTGGTACCAAAATTCAAAATGCTCACCCTACAGCAGCTTCTCCATATGCTGTCCAAAGATGCCTGGTTAGCCACCCTAGACCTAAAGGAGGCCAATCTGCATATCCCAATCAGGGACATTTGCATGAAATATTTGCGTTTCAGGGCAGGATCTATGCATCATCAGTTCTCTGCACTTCCCTTTGGCTTATCCTCTGCTCCCAGAGTTTTCACAAAATGCCTGGCTCCAGCCATTGCTTTTTGCAGACAAAGAAATATTCAAATTTAGCCATACTTGGATGACTGCCTGATTCAGGCAGACAGTCAGGAAAAGCTGTTACAGCACCTGACATTTGTAAAGGACCTACTAACCTCACTGGGGTGCACTATCAATAAAAAGAAATCCAAACTAGTCCCCAGTCAAAAAATTATATTCCTGGGAGCAAGCCTGGACACAGCATCCCAGGTGGCATTCCTTACTCCAGAAAACCAAGCCTATCTGACAGGCTACTTCTCTCAACTGGCCTACAGAACCAGTTATCCGCAAGGAAAATCCTGCAAGCTCTAGGGTTCATGGCCTCCTGCATTCTAATTCCATATGCCAAACTGCATGTGAGGAAACTTCAGTGGTACTTAAAAAGCCTTTGGTGTCAACATTCTCCGGACCTGGAAACTATTATACCTATGATACCTTGTCTAAGGAAAGATTTTCTTTGGTGAGCAGCAGCATGCAACCATACAAAGGAGTTCACTTTTCACAACCCCACACCACCCAGACCCTAACCACAGATGCATCAAATTATACCTGGGGTGCACACCTGGATGGCAGGTGCATTTAGGGCCACCGGATCCCAAATCAAATTCATCTGCACATCAACCAAAAATAAATGCTAGCTGTTCAGCATGCTCTGACAGCTTTCAGATCCCCACTCTCTCCGGGGCCTCTACTAACCAAAACCGACAACACCACAGCTATGTGGTACATCAACAAGCAGGGGGGAACCCACTCTTACCCACTCTGCAGGCTAGCCATGACCCTTTGGAACACAGCCTCACCCATGCTTATTCACCTGCAAGCCCTATTCCTGCCAGGCAACCAAAACTCTCTGGCACATAACTTAAGTTGTGACCCAGAAATGGGGTACCCTGATGGTGAACCTATTTACCTCTCCCTACAACCACCAGCTCAGCAAAGTCTGCACCAGGGAACCTCAGAGCAAGACCTGGAAAGTAGATGCCCTATCCTTCCACTGGTCAAACCTCTCAATCTATGCATTTCCCCCTCTACCACTTCTTACAAGAGTATTACTCAAAATAAGGGAGGAAAGACCAAGGGCAATCCTGATTGCCCCAGACTGACCACGCCAACACTGGTACCCACTACTGTGTAGTCTGTCACCGTTGCCTCCATAGCACCTCCCTCAGATTCCAACTCTCCTGACTCAGCAGGAGGGAGAGTGTTTGCATCTACAGTTGTAGACCCTGAACCTGGCAGCCTGACTTATTCCTTAACTTGCCCTCCAGTGACCAGCCTAAGCAAGCAGGTCCTGGATGTTATACGTGAATTCAGACGACCCATTACTAGAAAATCCTATGCTGACAAATGGAAAAGGTATTGTTCCTGGATCCAGACTAAAGGAGCTGACCCAGCAAAGCCTTCCTTACCTTTCATCCTGGATTATCTAGCAGACGTACTCCACAGGAGCGTATCCTTCTCTTCCATTAAAATCCATGCCTCTGCCACCTCGGCACATTACAGCACTGAGCCACCTCTCTCTTCACACCCTCTCATTAAGCAGTTCCTGAGAGGGGCTAACAACTTAAGGCCTCCAAGAAGAGCCCCTACCCCTGCTTGGGACCTTAACTTTGTGTTGGAAAAGTTCACTCTACCCCCTTTTGAGCCTGCAGCTTCAGCAGAGTTAACATTCCTCTCTTGGAAAAAAGCCTTGCTTCTGGCCATCACTTCAGCTAGAAGAGTGTCTGAGCTGCAAGCACTTATGGCTGTGGAACCCTTCATCATTTTTCATCCTGACAGGGTTTTCCTCAGGACTAACCCAACTTTCATGCCTAAAGTGGTGTCCAGTGTGGCTCTCAACCAATCTGTTCATTTGCCCACCTTTTTCCCTATACCTCAAAATAAGGGGGAAAGGATCCTGCACTCTTTAGATGTGCACAGACAGCTCAGATTCTACCTGGATAGGACTAAGCCCTTTAGGAAATCTGGCCAGTTATTAAGTCAGCTTTGCAACAGGGGCAGAGGGCAAGGCCATATCAAAACCATCTCCAAATGGATAGCACACTGTATCCATTTCTGTTACAAACACCATGTGAAACCGCCCCCACAGGGGGTCAGAGCACATTCCACTAGGGCAACTTCAACCTCTGTAGCCTTTCTCAGAGGGGTCCCTAATAGGGACATCCTGGACGCTGCAACATGGAGTTCTGTTCATACCTTCACCAAGCATTACCACCTGCCTATCTTTTCCAAATCCAGGGCAGGCTTTGCAACCACAGTCCTGCAGGGCATACTAACCAGCCCCAGCTCTTCTTGACTGCCTCCACCCATTCTTCAGCTTTGGGAATCAACCCAAGTGTGATGACTGCAACAGTGAAACATGAAGAACATAGTACAGTTGTGTACACTTACCATAAATGTAGATGTTCGACTGTATTCACTGTTGCAGTCCTGGTTTCCCACCCTCCAGCCCCCTTGTCTTTCTCTCTCTCTCCTTCACTCTTTACAGGGCTATTGGTATTTACTTTCTACTGGTGGTGTTATTCCACCATAACTTAGCTCCCTGTTTGGGGGATCCTGACATTTGGGGCAAGAAAAACTGATGTAATGGTGCCGGCTTCCTGATTGTATACCACTGATGGCCTGATGTCAGTCCTGGAGTGACAGCAACTGATGCAGAAATACTAAGCCTCTGGTATTCTGCTCTCAGTGTCCTTATATACTCAATGTGGACTAGTTGTTCATTAAATTCTATGGGACTATACTACCTTGTAAAAAATATCCCTGGTACTATTGAGGTATTGTCTATATAGCTAAGTGTGATTGATGTGAGGAGTTCTATGTAGGAAAAACTAAGAGAGCTTTGAAGCAAAAGGTTTACGAGCATATTTATGACAGATGTAAAAATAAAAAAAATGCTTTGTATAAGCATCTTAGTTTTTTCCCTTCACATGCTTTTAAATTTTGTGCCATTGAGCATGTTGACCTGGGTCTTCGGGGGGGGGGCTCTGAAGAGTACCTGGAATTCCTTGAGCTGAAATGGCAAATCAAGCTTAATGCCTGCCAATTTCCTGGTTTGAATGATAAGATTAGTATAAGTTCATTGCTGAAGCATAAATCATTATATTTTATATAAAAAAATGCTGGAATTTAACTTAATTGTTTTAATATTGCGGTTTCTATTGTTTTAAAAGGGTTGATATTTAAACCTTTTTACTGCAACTTTTTTACTGTACTGTTTAAATTATATATGCAAATGTTGATTATTTTTCACAAGGGGAAGTGATGTCATTTAAGTTGTTTGATTACTGCTGGGGAGGGTATTTAAACTTGATTTGTTAGATACATGGTATTCTGATGAAGTCTAGATCTGAAGTAGTTAACTTCATTTTATCTGCAACCTGTGGGTATTCGGATCCATATCGGATTCGAGCTGGCAATTTTACAAGCATCTGCTCCAAGCCCCAAGCTCCTCCCCTTTACCCATAACCCATCACCATTTCCTGCCTTCCCTCAGATCTTGTTTGCCGCTTCATGTATCAGCATTGTGGTCTCCGTAGCTCTGAGCCTTAGGGTTGTTGTAAGTGCCTTTTGGTATATTTTTGTGTGTAGTGAGAGTTTTCTCAGTTAGTTCCCTTTCCTCCCCCTGAACACTTGTTCATCAGTTAAACAAAAAAATAAATAAATAAATAGTTTTTAGTTTTGTGAAGTAGTTATAGTGTAGGCCCTTCCCTTCCCTATAGGTGTGTGTGGTCATAGTGTGTTGAGGTTTGGTAGATGTGGCTGTGTGTGTAGAATGTCTGATCATCCTAAACCTACATTCAAAAAATCCACCAGTGGCCATAAGCTTTCACCGGCGGATGGTCACACTCTGTGTGTTGTTTGCCTGGGCGTTCCCAATTTATCCGTCCAGTGCAGTGTGTGTGCCCTTAAGGGTAGGAGGCCAAACTGGTGGCTAAAGGCCTGCTCCCTGCTTCCACGCTGGAGTCCTCAGCCTCCACCTCAGCTTCTGCAACATCCACCCAAACCCCCATTTAGGCTGGGAATCACCCTCCCACTAGACCTGCTGAAGAGGATGCCAAAGGGAGAGACAAGAAAAAAGATACAGACAGGAGAGACATAGAAAAGAAAGGCGATAGGCCCCGTAAATGGTCTTCAGATCAGGAGTCCTTCCCTAGCCCGCGTTCCAAGGTGTCGAGACCTGTTTCTCCTCGGCTCCACTCCCCAGATTCTCCCCAGAGCCGACAGAGCCTTCGGAGCCGAGACTTTCATCCAGATCTTCTCAATGACAAGCCAGATCCGAGTCGGTCGCTTCCTTGCACTTGACTCTGAGTCTGTCTGAAATGGATATGGACAGGATGATGAGATTTATTCGGACCCAAATCCAGATGGGAGTCTTGCCAGGCCCCTCTCCCTCTGGAGGGGGGACATCCATGCCCTTCTTTCATCCGATTTCTCCTTCCCAGATCTGGCCTGCAGTTTCGGGGTTTATGGATCTGAGGAGCTGGGGATTCTGCACCGATGGTTCCTCCAACCTCGACTCTGGTGATTACGTTGAGTTCCTCGGATCCGACCAGCTCTCGGGGTCGAGGACGGGGAGTTGGACTCGAGGGATGGAAGTGTCTTCGACTCCGACTTTGTCGGATCTGAGCCATTCCTTCGGAGCTCTGGCTACCCTAGCCTCGCCCCCGATCCTCACGGTGGACCTGGGGAGAGCTTCCTCCTTGTTGGGTGCTAAGGAGGTGTGCTCTCTATCAGTGTTCAACGTGGTGGAGAGGGTTCTCTCCCAAAGATCGAGACCCCAGCCTATTTCCTTGGATTCCACCCAGACTTTCTCGGATTCGGTTACAACTCCTTCAGCTTGTCTCAGGGGCAACCCGTGCTAGAGGAGCCCCAGGCAGTTCCCCCCTGGAGGAACCCCCCCCATGGCTCACAAGCCCTCTTCAGAGAGTCCCACCGAAGAGGGTCCTCATAAGCACACGTGCAAAAGGAGGCACCAGGACTCTCCTGAGTCCTTGACAGAAGACGCTGATTTAGATGAAGGAGAAGGTTCCCCCAGGTCATCTCCTGAGGATATCTCCTTTGGAGACATCATGGAGATCCTCCGCCAGACGGGAGGTTGGTCAGCCCCAAAACCTTCCACGGATGAATTAGTGTTCCTGGAGGTTTTTGCAGAGGCTCATCTACGTCCTGGGTGTCCCCACCGGCGGATCCCTTGGTGGATCTTACCACCATGCGAGCATGGAAGGAGCCTGACACCATAGAGCTGATACCCAGACAAGATCCTTTCTCCACCCTCGGACAGACAGGCCTGGTATAAGGGATCCCCCGTGGATGCTATGGTGGTTGCAGCAGCCACCAAGAGGGAACTGGCTCAGGAAAGTTTCTTGGTCCACCCTCTGGAGAAGGAGTCCAGGACGGTGGATCGATTTGGGAAGCAAGTATACTCTTCAGCAACGTTTTCCATCCGAGTGCTGAACTATTTGGCACACGTTATACGACTGCAGCGAGACCTAGTTACGGAGTTAGCTGAGTCGCCCCCAGAGTCTTTGTTGCAGGAGGACAAGCATTTGTTCTCCGCAAAAAATGTAGACTCTGAAGTCAGTGTCAAACACGTCCATTCGCTTCCTTTCCTATGCTATGGAAGGAGCAGCTAGGGTGGTTGGGACCGGCATAGCTATGAGGCGACACGCTTGGCTCAGACTGTGTCAGTTTGCGGACCTCTTCAAGGCGTCTTTCATGAATGCTCCCTTCAATGGTTTTTCTCTTTTTGGGAAGACTGTATGTGACACCCTTGTCCAGAGTGAATAAGATTGGAAGACCTTGTCTGTCATCGGAATCCACTTCTCTAGTCCTCAAAGATCCTTTTCCAGGAATCAGAGAGGGCAAAAGAAGAAGATATGGTTCCAGAAATCACAGTTTTCCCAGGACTCTCAGGACAACTCGTCCCCTAGAGGCAGAGGGGGACATGACAGATGCTGTCCCAGAGGCAGAGGGTGTCCGAGGAACTTTGAGTCTAGGGAGCCCTTCTCGGACAGTTCCACGCAGCACTCCTGATGGGTTTCCTGACTGTCCTATTCTGGAGGCAGTCGGGGGAAGATTATCATTGCACCCAATGGCTTGGGAGTCCATAACTGCAGATTGTTGGGTGCTTCAAATAATATCCATCCCGTTTGTTGACCCTCCTATCCAAGCAAAGCGCCTCCCAGATGTCCCACCCCTCAAAGGGAGATGACAGCTGTAGAGATTTCCAAGCTGCTTCACAAATGAGCCATCGAACCGGTCCCCCCTCAATCTGTCTGGGTCAGGCACTTACTCAAGGTTCTTTTTAGTGCTGGGGACCTCAGACCCATTTTGGACCTGTCAGCCTTAAACCTGGCTTTCGCCAAACAGAAGTTCCGGATGGTTACCCTGCAGTCCATTCTACCTTATTTTTGAGAAGGTGACTGGATGTGCTCGATAGACGTCCAGGACGCTTACTACCATATCAAGATCCACAGAAGCTCCAGGAGATTCCTTCGCTTCCGGCTGGGAGCCAGTCATTTCCAGTTCAAAGCCCTACCCTTTGGTCTCACCACAGCCCCCCAGGGTGTTTACCAAGGAAATGGCATTCGTAGAGACTCACCTGAGGCTTCATGGGATTCAGCTATTCCCTTACCTAGATGATTGGCTTGCTGCTTCCACCCAGCATCTTCTTTGCCAAGCCAGAGATTCCTTCCTTCATCTTGCAGACCTGCTAGGGATTACTATCAATGTTTACAAGTCCCTCTTGGACCCAGTACAGATCTTGGACTTTATCGGGGCACGGCTGGACACCCTTCGACTGAAAGTCTTTCTACCTCCATGCAAGGCTCATGTGTTGATAGTTCTTGGCCCCAGGTTACTGAAGGTGGGTGAAGTTCTCAGAGCCCTGGGCTCTATGGCTGCAGCAATCTCTATCCTCCCCTGTGCATGTCTTCACATGCGGGTTCTTCAGTGTACTCTAGCTGTACAGTTGTCTTGGCTAGATCTCCCCATGGAATATCACATTCAATTCAGCAAAGCCTCCAGGGCGTCACTCCTCTGGTGGCTTCAATCCCCGGAGATTGCAGCAGGACACCCATTTGTTTCACCCACAGCCCAAGCCACAGTGACCACGGACACCTCCCTGCTTCGATAAGGGGTGCATTATCTGGGGAGGATGGTCCAAGGTACGTGGTCCCAGATTGAGACCAGATTGCACATCAGTGTTCTGGAGATGAAAGCAGTGCTTTTAGCGTTGCAAGTCTTCCACACTGTTCTTCCTTTGGGGACTATTGCAATTCAGTCAGACAACATGTTGGTTGTTTGGTACATCAACAAACAGGGAGGAACCAGATCTTACCCTCTGTGTCGCAAGGCCATGAGAGTGTGGGAGTGGGCGATCTCCACCATTCGGTTTCTGATTGCAGTGCACATCCCGGGATGCTCCAACAATTTAGTGGACAGATTGAGTCAGGCTATTCTAATGCCATATGAGTGGTCTCTGAAACAGTTGATAGCGGAGGAGATATTCCTTGCGTGGGGACAGCCTTGCTGTGATCTCTTCATATCTCCTTTCAACATGAAGTGCAATGAGTTCTTAGCTCTGATTCCCTCACCAGGGGATCCCACCAGAGATGCTCTAGTCCATGCTTGGCCTCTCGGGTTACTGTACGCTTGTCCCCTGTTACCACTCATTCCAAAATTTCTTCAGAAAGCTTGTTGACTGGGGTGCAAAGTGATCCTCATTGCCCCGTTTTGGCCTCGTCAAGTGTGGTTCCCCTTCCTCTGGTCTCATGTTCTAGCTCCTCCTTGGATTCTGGATCCCTGCCCGGATCTCATTTCTCATCCCTCTGGCACCTGTCCACCCAACCTGCACAGCCTCAAGCTGACAGCTTGGTTGCTCCAGTTCCCTTGATTGCCAGAACTCCCGATCTTTCGTCTTCAGTGAAAACTATTCTGGTGGCATCTCATAAGGCTTCCACTAGGAAGATTTACCACAGTAAACAGAAACGATTCTCTATTTGGGCTTCCCAGAGAAACCTGGATCCTTTTACAGCCCCTGTCTCTGCAGTGTTGGATTTCTTAGACAGCATTTTTCAGCAAGGGGCTAGTTCCTCCACTGTGAAGGTGCAACTGGCAGCTATTTCGAATTTCCATGTTGGCGAAAATATGAATACCCTGGCCTCTTCTACACTGTTTAAGGCTTTTCTTAAAGGCACCTTTCTTTGGTGTCCTCCAATTAAGGACTCTGTTCCTCCTTGGGACCTTACCTTTGTTCTCCAGGCTTTAGTTGCTCCTCCTTTGAACCTGCAGCATCAGTAGATTTAAAGTTCTTATCCTGGAAGACAGCCTTCTTAGTGGCCATTACGTTGGCTAGAAGGGTTCCTGAGCTGCAGGCTTTGTCTGCCTTGTCCCCTTACTTGATCTTCCATAAGGGCAGGGTTTCTGTCTGTACAAACCCTTCTTTCTTACCAAAAGTGGCTTCTGAATCAAACATTAATCAAATAATTAGCCTGCCTGTTTTCTTTCCAAATTTTCAGAACAAGGGTGAATATACTGCATTTGCTAGATGTTCATAGACAACTTTGTTTTTATTTACACAGAACAAAGGCCTTCCATAAGTCTGACCAGCTATTTGTGTCTTTTTCTAAGCCCTTTTTGGATAAAGCCATCTCCAAGGTTTCCTTAGCTAGATGGATTGCACTATGTATTTTGCAAATTTACAAAGACAAAAGTTTGTCTCCACCTGGTCTTGTTAAAGCTTATTCTACCAGATCTATGGCGACTTCTGCTGCCTTTTGGTCTAGGGTCTCATTGGATGACATTTGTGCGGCAGCAACTTGGGCAAAGTCACATACCTTCATTTCTCATTATAAGTTGGATTTGATCTCCAGAGGGAGAGCATCCTTCGGCTTTGCGGTGCTCAAGAATATCCTTCCATGAGAGCCTCCCAGGAGTTTGAGTAGCTGGGGACTCTGTCCCACAGGTTGCAGATAAAATGAAATTAACTACTTCAGATAAAGAAGTTATGTACCCACCATAATGTTCCATCTGAGTAGTTATACTTCATTTTCTGCAACCTTCCCACCCTCCTTCCCCCGAACCTTCTCATGAGATTTTCATGTATAGTTTATGCTACATTGAGTTGCTGATTGGTTTGAGTTGCGGCAAACTCGATCTGAGGGAAGGCAGGAGATGGTGATGGGTTATGGGTAAGGGGAGGTGCTTGGAGCTCGGAGCAGTTGCTTGTAAAGTTGCCGGCTCGGATCCAGTATGGATCCGAATACCCACAGGTTGCAGAAAAATGAAGTATAACTACTCAGAGGGAACTTTATGGTGAGTACATAACTTCTTTTTTTGATGAAAGCACTAAATTAAAGTGTTTTTTTTCTATACTACATGCTGGTGTGTCGTTTCTGGGCTACCCTTGATCTACTTTGGTTAAGGTTCATCCTATTTTCGTGTTTCTGAATAAGTGAAATGTGCTCAGAGCTGATTAAAAATAAATAAAACACTGAAGGAGTATATCAAATAAAAGGCTGTAAAAAATGGAAGACATTTTAAACAGATATTCAGATGAACTAAAAAAAAACTACAAAAATCATAGGTTGAAATGAAGAAAAGGTTGGCTAAATATGAGACTGTTCAAGAACAGTTGTTTCAAAAAATGGTAGAATTAGAGGGCACAGCGTATACGGAAAATATGAGATTTTCTGCTGTACCAGAGAAACTAGAAGGAACAGACTGTATTAATTTTATAAAGGCACAAATGACTGGCATTCCACAGCAGGATCTGTTTATTGAAAGGACACATTGGGTGCATGCTCCAAATCTGGCCATGAGAAAGTAACCAACACCTGCCAGCAGAAAGAGTTGATTTGGACAAAACTATTGCAAAAGGGCAAAGTACTAAAAGTTATAGATAGTAAAGTGCTTGTGGAGCATGATTATTCACTGTGCATCAGGCAGAAGAGAAACAAATTTATCCCAGCAATCACAGAATGTCCAAAGTCAGGTGTGAGATTCAAGCTGCTGCATCCAGTTGTCTTCAGAATATTTTTTATGGATGATCAGTCATTTTTTGATGCAGAGCAGGCTAAGGTGGCAATACAATAGTGAGCCATCAAGCAGAAGGGGACACAGCTTGTCATTCTTCTGAAGATAAAGCACATAGAGACTTTGCCAATGAAACCTTTTCCAGTGTTCCAAAGGAAAAAGCTTGATAGACAGATAAAAGTACATGAGATGACTAGAAGGATTAAGAATGCCTTGGAATTGAACCAAAGTATAGAGGTGGGAGATGGAGATGAACAAGAAGAAGACCAGCAACACTGAATTTAGTGAATAAATGTGAGAGTATAAAGCATTATTTGCATTTGTGAAATATGGATGTACAAGTGGAAAGAAGAGATTTTTGTTGACTTTGTTAAACTTGCTGAAAGATATTTGCCTCACTCTGTGTTACTAGTGCTTGAGAGGACACTAAGGAAAAGGGAAGAATTTGGCAAAGGGTAACTGTAAGTTAAGCAATCTATGTTCTTAATAGTATTCCTTTAAAACTTTTCATAATATAAATTGCATGTTGTATAATGAAGCATTTTGTTATTGTATGTGATATATACTAAAGTAAAGAGATGCCTTTCTTTTCTTTTTTCTTTTTTTTATTAAATGTAGGCATTAGAATGCAAAATGATGAAGGTTAAACAAAAGCATATTTAAGTTTATAGGCTGAATTCTTGGGTTGTTGAGGTGGGGCAGGGTACAAAAGTACACAGATCATGATATATGTAGAGCTGATATGTTTTCCCTTACTTTTGAATAGATGAAGATCTGGATTTATCTTACTTTTGAATAGGTGAATGTCTGGATTAAGGCCCTTGACTTAATCTAATTACAGGTTTTAAGTGGAAACAAGTAAATGAGAAGACACTGGATATATTGAAAAGTTTTCCTTTAGCAGTAAATGTTTCAGCAATGTGCTTAGAAGCCTACAGCTGAGGATAAATATTTTTTCTTATGCTTCCATGGAGACAGCTATTTATGGGTCTGTATCATTTCTATGAATGGCCACATTGTCCAAAGGCACTGCATCAGAAATGCAGAACATCAAACCCCCGATGTGAAAACTGCACTCCTTGTTAATGATATATACCAACTCTGAGATTGCACTGCAGTGGAGAAAAGGGCAAATTTTCTGATTTCACAGTAACGCGATCTCAGAACAGTTCAATGGACTTTATTTTCGATGCAGTGCTGTTCAACAATTAGGGCCATTCAAAATGACATAGACCTGCTAATTATAGGACAATAAAAAAAAGAAACCAAAGCACTGGTTTCTTAAAGGCTAAAAGTTAATGTTTTCTGAAAGCATGCAAGTTGTCCTTTCACATCTGGGAAGAGAATAAAGATAAAAGCACCAATTAGAGTAAGTAAGAACGCAGGCAGTAACATGCCATTTAGCGTGGATAACCTCATCTTTAGGTTAGATAATGTCTGAGTTTATAACATTTTATTTGGGGCAGTTGTTTCTATCAGGAGGGTTAAATTTCATTATTTGCAAATGTACATAATGTTTTGTGTTTGTAGTATATTAACAGGTTACGGCAGTGTCTTAGGGCTCTGTTGTTTTTTGTTTGAGGGTTTTCATTAAGCAAAAAAAATTCTTGTAGAATGTGAAATAGTTATAAAATGAGTTGATAAAAATGTAAGGATCAGCCTGCCTGCACGTATCACAAAAATCTAGAAAAAGACTTTTAAAAAAGCTGTCATATGTAATAGGTGGGAATAATGGCTTCTTATCATAATGTTGACACTTTCCAAATTATCTTACAATATGCATGGTCTCACAGTTACAGATAAAAAGGAAATAATATTTAATTATATTAAGAAATGCAAAGTGCAAATAACAATGCTACAGGAGATGCATTTAGAAAGAAATGAGTGTGTGAACTGGCTAATGAAAGAATTTCATGATGGATATTCAGCACTATATCAGGCAAAATAAAGGAAGAGTACTTATATTAATTGCTAGAGGTGCTCCAATACTGATAGAAGAGAAAAAAAAACAAGGAAATAATGGTCGGTTTGTGGTAGTAAGTTGAGTGGCAAGGAATGAGGATTATGCTGGCATGTATTTACATTCCACCTAAAACTGCTATTATGGAGCTTAAGAAACTTTTGAGAGAAATATTCAGCTTTCAGCTGGGAATATTACTTATAGGTGGGAACTGGAATTTAATTTGCAGCAATGAGGATGGATCCGGGGCCTAGAAGGGAAAATAAAGTAAATGAGGATAGTTTTCTGAAGAAATTTATGAAAATATTTGGTATGGAAGATGTGAATTCAGTAGTAGGAACTCAGACAAAATTTACATATTACTCCCCAGGGTACAATACTTGGGCTAGACTAGAGAGAAAATATATTTCAGAAAAACGTGCATTTAATTCTAAGCTTTGACACACATCCAATATCTATGTCAGATCATGAGCCAATAATAACTAAGACAAAAATGTAGGGTAATGAAGTAAAAACTATACACTGGTGCTTCATCACCTACCTGTTAAACATTTTTGAGAGGTATTTAAAGAATGGGTAATGAAAATTATTCGGGAGTTATTAGGGAAGATAGAAAGCATGCAAGAAGTTATAGCTAGTGAGTGGGATAAAATGAAAGTAGAATTTAAAAATAGGATAAAAATGAAAGAAAAAGTAACAGGAATTATTTAGCGGGGCTGACAACGGTTAAAAAAAAATTGCAGAATATGGGGAATCTCACAGAACAAAAAGAGGCACTACTGCAGAGTGCTAAAGAGAAAAATATGGGAGTACCTGGATAATATGCATGAATTTATAAAGATTACTGTTAAGCAGCTATTTTTTGATGATAACTCCAGAATACAAAAACTTTTAGCATGATGACATAGGCAACAAAAAGTGGAAAGGGCTCTTATCAAACTTAGAGAGACTATAACACAAAAAATAACCAGAGATTTTGTAGTGGCATTAGAGATATTTTGGAAAATTTTATGAAACTTTGTATAAAGCAGAGAAATGGGGAAATCAACAAAAAGCTCAAATAGAATTATTTATGAAAGACTTAAATATGTGAAGGTTAGAGGTAGATGAGGCTCAACAATTAACAGTTAAGATAGGAGAAGATGAGATAAAATGGTGGTGTATAATCAATCTTGCAAGAAAGTGTCCAGGAATAGATAGTATTCTGGTGGAAGTTTGGAAGCTATGAGGGAAGAACCTTGATATAGATCTGGAAGGTTTTGTTCAACAGTATTTTAAATGGAGGTGAAGCACCAACATCTGGGGAAAAAAATAACTTGGGGGCTGTAATACCTAACAGTGGCAAAGACCCATCAGATTCAAGGCTCATTTCAATTTTAAAACATGATTGTAAAGTGTTGATGTCTGTAATGGCTAAAAGAATGGCTAAGGTGTTGCCAAAATTGATAGAGGTAACTCAGTATGGTTTTACGGAGGGTAGACAAACATTTGACAACATTAATAGAACAATGACCCAAAGGGAAGCAGAGTGAAAGAAAATAATGATATGGTTGGTGGGTCTTGTTGCAGAGAAGCCATTTGACAGAGTAAGCTGGGATTATATGAGGAAGGCAATGGAAGTATTTGCATTCCCTGATGCAATAATAATGTTAATTATGAGGGTATATGCAGGATCAGTGGCAAAAATTGAGGTGGGAGGTTTCCTCTCTGGTGGGTGGTGTCTGGGCAGAGGGGCAGTCAGGTATGTCCTCTTTCCCCTTTTGTTATTTGCATTGCATTTATACCCATTGGCAAGAAAGGTGGGGGACTTAGAGGTTTGAGGATATAATTGGTGTGGTGGTAAAGAAGAGTTCATCTTTATTTGCAGATTACATTATTTTGTTCCTGATGGAGCCAGAGGGGGACATCTCAGTGTTGTGGAACATACTGAGACAGTTCCAAGTTTTTTGAGGATGTAGAATTGCATGTGTGTGTGCCTTCTGTGGAGGGTTGGGCACCGGGCTGGCAACTCGACATTGTAAAACTCCACTGCCAATCATGAGCAGACAGATGATCCTCTGTGGCGACCCCTAACCGGGAAAAGCCAAAAGAAGAAGATAATTGATGAGGATAGAACAAGGGCTATGGCTGTGAAGTGTGTAGCTACACATGAATTCTTTCAGCAGTGACCATGTTTGTGGGGAAATGAGATGATGTATTTTGGATTGAGGGTTACAGGGGATTCTGTTGTGGCAACTGGGGATATATAGGAAGAGACTAGGCAAAGGATAGTGCAAAGACTGAGAGATGGATGCTCTTACCTGTGGATGTAGATAGCAAGGTACAAGCAGTGAGGATGTTTTTAGTCTCTTTGGTTTTATACATGTCAGGCATATTTTTATAAGCATTTCTGTTTTTTGTATATTTTTATAAGTCAAAGGAGGACTTGTGGATAGTGGTTAATGAAGAGCTGGAGGAGTTTGTCAGGGATGGGAAGAGGGCAAGATTTGGGTGGGATGGGTTGGTCCTTCCAATGGAACAAGGTGGGACAGAATTGCCTGATTTGAAGGAATATTTTGGAGGTATACATTTGGGGCTCTTGTGCATAGCACAAGAAAAGAGCTATTGTTTGAGGTAAAGGGGATAATGGTGAAGCAAAGGGGGAATTCAAGAGATGGGGACAGAGGGGGGGGGGGTTTAGATCAGATCCTTGAGCATGTAATGAGTTGACAGACTTTAAAAATTTCCTACAGAGTACTGTGCCAGGAGTACTGGCCAAGCAAGTGAGTGTAACCAAGGAAATTATTTTTTTAGCTGGGATACAGGATCTGAATTGCCTAGACATAGTAAGACCTTATACCCCATCTCACTCTATCAACCTCTACAATTTCACCCAACTAATAGACCTCCCTACTAGGCCAAACAAAGATGGTTCCTCCGGTACCATCTTAGATTGGATATTAACAATACATCCCAACCGTATCTCAAAAGCTGGTGTAATACCAGACCCCCTAGGCAACCTCTTACCAGCCTTCACTGACCGCCTATCCTCACACATAGAAAAACAACACATTTTCAAACAATCCCGTAACCTATCATCCTTCAACCCTGAAATCTTCTCTGAATGCCTCAAGGTTATTAATTGGTCCCCACTGAAAATACTTTCACTAGATAACGCCGTCACACATTTTAACCAAACCTTCCTTACCTTACTTGATAAAGTAGCCCCTTTACAAACCAAATGTATCAAAACAAATTCCTGCCCCTGGCTATCCCAAGAAACTAAATTGATCATCACTCAGAGAAACAAAAAGTGAAAACTGTACCAAAAACAGAAAAACCCCACCACCCTCCAAGAATATAAACATCTTTGTAACCTGGCCAAAAAATCAATAACAAAAGATCGCAAAAACTACTACAGCAGTCTGCAATACAAACACTCAAACAATCCAAAGAAATTCTGGACATCCATCTCTTCAATACTCAACCCTGGTAATAGTTCCAACCCCTTCCCCAATCCCAACCTCTCAAGTCTTGAAACGGCCACTAACTTCAAGACATTTTTCATTGATTGTATAGCTAAATTATCCTCCACTTTCCCCAATCCATCCATCAATACTAACCCCTCACCCTGTACCCCAAACCCTCTCTCTCACCCCCTCCTCCACTGCTATACTCACTTAAACCTGTCTCCACCTATACTATAAAAAGACTACTGCAAAAGCTAAAACCATTCCGCAATGCCCCTGACAACCTTCCAGCAAATTTTCTTCAGTATCAGCCGAATCTATAGCCTATCCTATATCCATCCTCATTAATAGATCCATTCAGGAATCCTATGTACCAACCATCTGGCGTTATACATACATAATTCCTCTCCACAAAGGTGGTAAGAACACAGACACTACCAACTTCAGACCCATAGCTATACTCTCTCCTCTCTCTAAAATTCTAGAGAAAGCCATCCACTCCCAGCTCATGCCCTACCTAATCCAGCACAAACTCCTCTCTCCCACCCAGCATGGCTTCTGCCCAGGCCACAGCACCATGACAGCCCTCATTTCCTTCCTCGAAACAATCAACCTAGCACGTGAGAGCGGCAAATACATATCTTCTCTTTTTCTTGACCTCTCAAAGGCATTCGACACTATTTCCCATTCCCTCCTCCTGTCCCAGCTCTCACACTTGCATCTATCTCCCTCAACCCTAGACTGGTTCTCCAGCTACCTTTCCACGCGCCAGCAGGCTGTACAATGGAAAGAGTCAACCTCCCCTTTCTTACCTACACCCACAGGAGTTCCCCAAGGATCAGTACTTGGGCCTCTGCTCTTCAACTTATTTATTAACAACTTTCACCTCTCCATCCCCGAAGCCTCAGTCATCCAATACGCAGATGACTCAACTATCATCTGCTCAGCCTCCTGCCCCTCCAAACTTCTACTTAATACCCAAACAGCCTTCTCCAAAATTGAATCATGGATGCAATCGCATCACTTGGCCCTAAATGCCAACAAAACAAAGCCAATGATATTTACTCCCACTAAAACTTCCCAGTTCCGCAAAGTCCAATTTTCCATCAAAAGTCACAATAACACCCCTCTTGAAATCGTTCCTAGTACTAAACTACTTGGCATTACCATCGATGAAAACCTAAAATTCGACTCCCACATCCTCTCAGCAATCAAAAAAACCCACCAGAAAATCTGCCTCCTCTACAGGCACAACTACTACCTTACTCCATCTTCCCGTCATACCCTTGCATCTACCTTCCTTCTCCCCTCTCTCTTGTACGGTGCTCCCCTATTCTCTAACCTACAACTCGGACTCCGTGCTAAACTTGAGGCCTGTTACAACAAAATATGCAAATTTGCAACCAATTCTAAGAACTCTTCCCATCACTGTCACTCCCTACACACCCTAAACTGGCTAGAACTCCACAACCACCTAAAGTACCTACAACTTACAACAGCCCACAAACTCATCTTTAAACCAGCAGAATGCCCCTCTCTTGCTAAATCTCTAACACCCTACACATCTACCCGTACCCTGAGATCCACAGGCCAAAACCTCCTGCATGTACACAAACCCATCCACCCAACTGGTAAACTACTACTATCACACACTATAGCCAAACTATGGAACAATCTCCCCACACCACTACGTAATATACCTAACCACAACAATTTCAAATCCATGCTTCTCTCCCATCTCTCCTCCAAATGGGAATGTCCTTCACATGCTCCCACCTAAAACTCCCACACTACAAACTCCACACCTAAATCATCATTTCTTTGCCTACTTTAACTTAATTCAGAGATCTTGCTCAGAACACCTTTTCATAAATCTTTTGCATGCATGCCTCTGGCCTACCTTACTCGTATTCTCAAACTTTCATTGTTTCTTTTTCTTATCCATTGTACCCATAATATTGTTTTCCTCTGTAATATTGTTAATTTGTCTCTATTTGTATGTATTTGTATGTCTTTTTGGGGCTTTTCACCTCGGGTCTCCACTGAAAAAGGGTAATTCTTACCCAGCTGGACCAACCCGGTTAACAAATGCAAATAAATAAATAAATAATAAATAAAATGTGCAGTGTGGCGAAACAGAATGCAGCATTTGCATTCCGTTTCACCTTATTCAAATTGTTAGCTAATAGCTAGTGACTGGTATAGTACTATTTTCACATAAAATAATGATTTTGTGTATAAATAATAGTGTAAGAAAATGCAACTTCACAGCCAATCCTTGTAGTTGCGATGGGCAATACTGACTGACGTGTAGTCTGTGGTGGAAACTTCCTTAGTTTCCAGACATGGGCTGCACTATTTTTGCCGTTTCAGAACTCTGTTAGCTAATTACATACCCATTTCCCATACACAAAATTCACACATATGGATTAAAAGTTAGGAGAAATGTGCTTTTGAGCTAACTTCCTGGCTCCCAACCTACAACAGAAGTACATCGAGAGAGAGAAAAAAAAAGCTGTTGCAGTTTAGGTACTTGGACAGCATTAGTATTTAAGGAATGCAGCTGTATTTCTTAAACATTAACACTGCCTGGGTGCCCAGTCTTAATTTTTTTTCTTTAATTTTAACTGTCTGCAGTTGAACACCAGCATAGGAGAAACCTGCACTCCCAAGCTTACATCTTCAATGTGCTTGATATGATGAAGTAGGTCAAAGGGGGCATGCAAATAGAGCAGGCAAAACATTCCTTTTTTACAGTGAGAATAAGCATTTTACTGAATGGAGTACTTTGGCAGTTAATTCAAATTCTTTAACAGATTTAGCAACCCAAAAATGTCTGCGATAACAGAAGACTTTCTGGTAAGTCTGCCATATTCTGTTGCACATGATCATTAAGTCTCATGACTGCCAAAAAAAGCAATTACTGGAAAATGGAAATCAAAGTCTAAACTAGACATGCCTGAAGTAGTGAGTGTTTAACAGAGATAAGTGAACAGGAAGTGAAATCTTTAGAAAAAGTTAGGAGCAAATTACATAGAAAAAAATGGAAATTTTGGGAACAATACATACAGAAAAATGTTTTGGAGGAGGAATGAAGTTTAGGATAAGGCAAGATTTGAACAATTTATGTAATGTTAGATTGATATCGTATAGACGAATATATGTGATAGATAATGCCTGCAAATGTGAGCTTGCTGTTATGGTTTGTATACTTTTATGTAAATGTAAGTTTGCCAGTGTCACAAGAGATAATTCAATAAAGGTGTTTAAAAAATGCTAGAATGATAGATCCTAGAACAACAACTACAGAGTGTGGAGGGAGTGAGAGGGTGGGGGACAAATTAAGTTCTATTTCCAGCTCCCTAGGTATTAAGATATGCTTTAACGGAATTCTGCACAACTATAATGATTACAGTTTTCATTTATAGCAATCTAGCTATAACAAAGGTGCATTGTGACCTATTTAAAAAGGATTTACTTTCATAGCACAGGTTAAAAGGTGATGTGTTGGATGCACTAAGTGAATTAAAATTGTTGACAAGAAATTGAATTTGGCCTATTTGTATAAAGGCTGCAATGATGAAATTGAATCTTGCAAACATTTTTGTGTGAAACATAATTTGTACAATCCCCCTTTAAATCTCATCATCCTTGCTTTTGAGACAGCCTGTGAAGTTGAGCTCCATAAGGCTTTTAACTGAAGAAATAATTATCAGAATAAGAATTTAGCACAGGATGAGCATGAGCTTTGTGTGATCACTATCAGCTGATCTTTTTAGTAAGGGAGGTACGGTAGTTATGGCTAGCATTATTTACACTAGTAAGATGGTGAAAATATTATATGACAAAGAGAAATATACTCTGGTACCCCTGAATGAAATCAATGTAGCTTATCAAAGAAGTGACATAACTGATGTCAGTTTTCATTCTGTCCTCAACTGTTGGGTTTGGATCTGATCCTCAGCTCTGACTCAGCTGTGCTTTAGCTCATGGCCACCAAAAAACATCTAGAGTCCCTCCCTTACCAGTAATGCACCAACCCCTAACATACCCCAGATCTCGTTTGCCACTTTCATGAATAGACATGGTCAGCTTGAGCTTTAGAGGGATTTATTCTATCTATGATGTGTTTGTACTTTATCTTTCATAAATCTATCAATAGTCTTTCTCCCTTTCCATTACACTTTGTGTAGTTCTTGTATACCATAGTTGGTATCCGTTGAACTTATTTTTCTTTATCTTATTACACTGTCTTGTATTTCTCAAAACCATAGCTGTTATCTTTTACATTTCCTTCTGTTCAGCTCTGTAAAAAAAAAACATATTGTTTGTTTCTATTATTGTTACAGCATGTCTGATAAAGGCCCTTTGTGTTAAACAAATGCCAGAAGTGTGGGCACAAATTGCCCTTGTCCAATATCCATACCTTATGTGTATACTGTTTGGGCCCACACCGCCTCCAAATTGATTGCACCATTTGTAAGAATTATAATCCGAGTGCAATTGTGGACAGGAAGAACAAGTTGATATTGAAGGGCTTGCTTCCTTCTCCTTTCAGTGAAAATATTTCTGGGGCTGAGTCCCCCACAACAAAATCTAAAGAGCCTACTACCAAGTTTCCTAAGCCTTCTGTAAGATCGATTCCAACTTCTATGGAGCCACCTCAAAAGAAGCACAAGTCACATCTGAAGACCCAGCGATCCGACCTCCGACAGATCTGACTAAACCCTCCCCAGATCCAACCTCTTTGGAAGTGAGAATGTTAACTAGAAATAGGTACTCACCTACTTTGGATCTGGTACCTTCAAAGCACCTTTCCCCCTTCTTGGAAAGACGATGCTCTAGGTCATCTTCCTTCACCTTATCCTGTTCTTCCAGAAGTTTGACTGAAGAGGACGTGGACAGAATGATGAGGAGATTCATCTCGGCACAGTTACAGATGGGTTCTCCCATCTCCTACCCCTTCAGTTGAGGAAGCCTGTCCCTCTACCACACTACCGTGGCTCCTTTTCTGATCTGACCAATGGTTTGGAGCCCCTGGATCCGAGCCTTCTGGGTCCACCTGGTTCGGATCCAAAAATATTTTTATCTTCAGATCCAAAGCTGTGTCTGAGTCCACCAGCACCCACGTTTTCAGAACCGGGTGACTATTGAAGCCAAAGCTCCCCTTTCGGGTCCGAAGAGTCAACACCAAAGTTTTCAGAGCTGTCTTTGCCCCTTGGAGTCTCAGCATGGGACAGCTCAGCTCCAACTTCTGCCTTAGGTAGATAACCTTCGGGCCAGAAGAACCATTGGGCCATAATCCTGGTTTCTCGACTATGTTGTCGTCCTTTTTTCTGGGATGATCTGCCTTTGAGGTAGTGAAGAGAGTGATTTCTGCTATGGCAGGATGGACGGATACTACCCCCTTGAATCTTCCCTCTGAATCCCAGATGAGCCACATCATTCTACACCACAGGGACAGCTAAAAGTTTCCTGGTGACCCAGCAGGGTTTTACGATCTCTTCCAATACTTCAGCGGAGCATCAACCAAGGAAGTCTCTAGGAAGAAGAAGTGCAAGAGGAGGCATTTGAACTCCCTTCAGGAGTCAGTCATCAAAGATACTGATTTCAATTAAGGAGAAGGGTCCCCAAGATCACATCATAAAGGCTTTTCATTTGGAGACATCCTCGAGATCCTTAGACAGAGATGTGGTTGGTCTTCCAATAATCCTTCACTGGAGGAATCCGTAATCCTGGAAGCTTTTGGGGCTGGCCCATCTACCTTCTGGGTTACTCCACCTGCCGATGAGCTCATGGACTTGATCTCTAGGTGGGGGTGGAAGGAGCCTGACTCAGTTGAGCCAGTCCCCAAGAGACCAGATCAGATTCTGGTTCCACCTGTAGGTAGGAAGTTCTGGAGTAAAGGGGTGCCCATAGATGGTAGCCACAAGAAGGAACTTGCTGAGCAAAGTTCCTCTGTCCATCCCCCTAACAGGAAGTCTAGGGCGTTGGATAGATTTGGGAAGCTTGTGTATGCTTTAGCAACCTTTGCCCTTAAGTCACTGAATTACTTGGCACACTTTATGAGACTACAAAGGGACTTGATCAAGGAACTTTCAAAATCCCTGTCAGGGACCACTACTGCTGAGGCTAAGTCTTCTGTGGCCACTCAGCTGGCTACCTTTCAATCTATTTCAAATTCATCCATGAAACTTACTTCACATGCAGCTGAAGGTACCTCATAGGTGGCGGGTTTAGGCATTTCCATCAGGAGACATGCTTGGATGTGCCTGTGTGATTTTGCAGAGCCTTTCAAGTCTTCATTTGTTAATACACCCTTTGACAGCAGTTCGTTGTTTAGCCCAATAGTGAAGGACACACAATCCAGGCGTGAAAAAGATGGAGAGAACCTCTCTGCAGTGGTTTTTCATTTTTCGACCCTACAAATATCCCTTTTTAGAAATCAATGAGGTGGTTGGAAAATGTGGTTCAGGAAGTCCCAGGGTCCTTTCCAAGATCCATGTGGAGATGCTTCACCCAGAGGCAGAACCTGGAACTCAAATGGACGATGGCACCCATTTGACAGAGGAGGCCCACAGAACCAAAGGTCCAGAGATTCTTTCTCTGATAGACCTTATCAGCGCTCCTGAAAGGATGCCTGATTGTTCCCCTCTGGAGGCAATCGGGGGTTGATTTATCCATGTACCAGAAAACCTGGCTAGACATATCAAAAGATACTTGGGTGCAGAGGATTATTTCCAGAGGTTATATAATTTCGTTTTCCCTCCCACCTCCAGCTGTATGCAAATTTCCCAGTGTTCCACCCAGTCAGAGGAAAGCAGAAGCACTAGAAATTCTAAAGCTGCTAGAAAAAAAGGAGTCATCCAAGGGGTCCCACTAAACAAGATAGAGTTTGTAACTTACTCAGGATTCTTTTTAGTGCCAAAGAAAACAGGGGACTGGAGACCAATTTTGGATCTCAGTTAATGCACAGAGATTTGGATGGTCACGGTTCAGTCTGTTCTGTCCTTTTTGGGCAAGGACAATTGGTGTACTATCACATAAAAATGAACAGACATTCCAGGAAGTATTTACATTTCTGGCTGGAAGCCAGTAGTTATCAGTTCAGAGCACTGTCCTTTGGGCTCACCACAGTCCCTAGGTTGTTCATCAAATGCATAGCAGTGGTAGCAGCTCACTTGAGACTGCAGGGATTCTGAGTGTTTCCATACTTAAGACGACTGACTCATTGCCACTCCAACCAAGCATCTACTAATAAGAACAAGAGATCAGTTACACTGGACCTTTTCTCATTTGGGGATAACTATAAATTACAATAAGTCTCCATTACAACCGACTCAGACATTGCAATTTGTAGGAGTGGTGTTCAACATGGTATTAGTGACAGCTTCTCTTCCTCTCTCAAGAGTGCAAACCATCAGATTCTAGGTCAGGAAAATAATTCACAGTACCAAGGTTTCAGCTCGATTGATCCTGCAAGCTTTGGGGCCAATGTCAGTGGCCATAATTTTAGTTCTTCTAGCAAGATTTCATATGAGAATTCTTCAATAGATGCTAGAAATGCAGTGGTAGATTCTTTATCAATGCATCTCAGCACAAATAAGAAATACTCAGGCATGCAAGATATATTTTTAGAGGTAGATTCGATCAGATCAAGTTCTACAAGGTCGTCCTTTCATCCTCCTTCAGCCCAAGGCTGTAGTGACTACGGATGCTTCCCAGATTTCGGGAGGGAGACACTTCCCAGGAAAACAGTTCAAGGCACTTGGTCCCCAAAGAGACCAACGCACATATCAATGTTCTCTCAGTAGTTTGGTACATGAACAAACAAGGGGGAACCAGGTCTTATATCTCTTGTGTCAAGAAGAGTGTGGCAATGGGCGATTTCTTACAACCGCTTTCTGATAATGCACATCCTAGGGAAGTTCACCATGATAGCAGACAAACTGAGCAGGTCCATTCTACTACCTCACGAGTGGTCTTTCAACAGGAAAGTGACAGATATGATTTTCCATCAATGGGGCTAGCCTTGCTGTGATCTTTTTGCATCTCTCCTAAATAATAAGTGCACCAGCTTCTTTGCCCTAATCCCTCCACGGGGGAATCACAGAGGGATGCTCTACTCCACAGTTGGCCTCCCAGTCTGCTCTATGCCTACACCCCTACTCCCCTAATTCCCAAATTCGTACAAAAAAAAACTGCCTGGTTGAAGAACAAAGTCATCTTCATTGCACCTTACTGGCCTTGACAAATTTCGTTCCCCTTCCTTTAGTCTCATCTACTTTACCCACCTTGGATTCGAGATCTGAGCCAGACCTCCTGTCTCACCCAACAGGCATGATTCTTCTGGATATCTCAAACTTTACGCTAATAGCATGATTTCTCTATTTCTTTTAATAGCCAGACAACTGATGCTGTCTTACCCCATCCGTCACATACATTTATCTTCCCATAAGGCTAATATTTACAGAAGAAATGGAAACCGTTCCTTTTTTGGGTGCAGCAAAAACATTGACCCTTTCTCAGCACCTGTAGAAAGTGATCTTGAATTTCTGGCAACAGATTTTAATGAAGGAGCTAACTCTTCAACAATTACAGTTCAGTTAGCAGCAATCTCTAATTTTCGTACTGGATTTGAGAATGCTTCCTTGTCTTCATCTAAGATTTGTAAAGCCTTTTTCGAGAGGCACCTTCTGCTGAGAGCTCCATATAAAGATCCTGTTCTACTATGGGATTTAAATTTGTTGCTGCAGGTCTTAATTCTTTCTCCCTTTGAACCAGCAGCTAAATGTGATCTTAAATTCCTGACCTGGAAAACTATCTTTCTAGGGCCATCAGAATTTCAAGCATTGTCCTCTAAACCTCCTTACTTGATTTTTCGTAAGGCTAGAATAACATTATGTACAAATGCTTCTTTCCTTCCTAAGGTGGTGTCAGAATCCAGTATTAACCAGTCCATTAATCTGTCAGCCTTTCCTAAATTTGCAAACAAAGGTGAATATCTGTTACATTTACTGGATGTTCCAACAGTTGAGGATAGAATGAAAAGTGGTAACATCAGATAAAGACATTTTGTACTTACCATAACTTTCCATGTGTGTTGTCCATTTTCATTCTTCCTCATCTACCCACCCATCAACCCCCAACCTTTTTCACAATGAATTTCTGGAAGAACAAGAGATTTTAAAGACACCACTGTCCTTCATGTTGAATTCCAGATATGGCTTATTCTGTTAGGATTATTACAGCAAACAAGATCTGATAGGGTTTGGTGCATTATCGGTAAGGGAGAGACTCAAGAGCTTTTTTGGCGGCCACGAGCTAAAGCAACGGCCGAATCAGATGCAAGGAAAAAATCCAAACCCAACAGTTTAGGAAGAATGAAAATAGTCAACACAGATGAACTTTATGGTAAGTACATAACTTCTTTTTTGATGATAGTTTAATGCAAGGGACCATTAATACTGATGAATGTAAGATCTGGAGTAGGGACTTCATTTGTCTGCAACCTATGGTTGCAAACAAATGAAGCCACCTACTCAGATGGAACGTTATGGTGAGTACATAACTTCTTAATCTGGAGTAGGGACTTCATTTGTCTGCAACCTGTGGGCCTTGATCCGATATCGGATCCGAGCCGGCAACTATTCATACAGCTTCTAGCTCCTCCCCTCACCCATAATCCCTTGCCAAACCCAAATGACCTTAGATCTAGTTTGCTGCTCTAAAGTGTGACAGCTGGATTGTGAGCTCCTGGCGATTTCTTATAGATAATGAATTTTCAGTCTTTTTTTCCTAGTTTAATCAGTGTGAGTGTGCTAGGTTTTCTTTAACCTGTTAACTTTGAAATTTTTAAGTTTTTTACCCTCCCCTCACTGGTCGTTAGTGTGTGCTTGTGTGTGATTGTGTTTGGTGCCTAGTGTGTTTGTGTAGCCTTAGTTTAGGTATGACAGAGGTCCCTAAGCCTATTTTTTCTAAATGCACCAAGTGTGGCCATAAGCTCTCTCCAGCAGATGGCCACACTCGGTGTGTTCGGTGCCTTGGGGTTGAACACCTGTCCTCGGGCTGTACCATTTGTGCAGCGTTCAACCCCAGGGCACTGAAAGAGCGGAGGTCGAAGCTGATTCTGGCGTGACTTTTGTCCCCGGATTCGGCTCCGGCCTCCGCTCCTCCCGTGGCACCTCCTCAGCCTGTGGTGGTAGCCACTCCTGCCCCCTTCCCCCGGCCGGGATTCAAACTCCCACTAAAGCGCCGGAGGACAGGGAGGCCAGGAGGGAGAAGCACCACAAGCGGAGGGCCGAGGCCTCCGCTTCGACCCCCCCAGCTAAGCGGGCTTCTCCCTCCACGGCTTCCAGGTCTCCTCCTCCTCGGCTCCGATCTCCTTGCTTCTCCCTGGGACCCGAGGAGGAGGAGACCCGATCTCCGTCGAGGTCATTGAGGCAGCATTCCAGGCCTGCCTCGGTGGCCTCTTCAAGATCAACCTACAGCCTGTCTGATGCAGACTTGGACCGGATGATGAGGAGGTTCATCCAGGCCCAGCTGCAGATGGGAGTGCTCTTGCCTCCCCCCCTTCGGGTGGGAGCTTGACACCTTTCTTTGTTCCGATTGCTCCTTCTCCGACCCGCTTCCCGGGTTCGGTGCGCTCTGAGCCGGGCAGCGTCGGAGCCGGGGGTGGGTCGGCGCCGACAGTACTGAGTACTTCGGATCTGACCCTGCCCTCGAGTCTGTCGGTTCCATTGTCGGATCCGAAGTCTCAGAGCCATGGGGCGAGCTTCAGATCCGAGGGATTCAGTGTGCCTTCGGCTCCGTCCAGGTCAGAGCACACTGGTCCCACGGATCCGACGGTCTCGGCGCCAGTTCCGATCCCTTTATCGGATCCGAGGGGGAGTTGACTTTCGGAACCCAGGGAGATCGGCTCCCCCTCGGCCTTTGATGCAGTGGAGAGGGCTCTGTCGAGAGCATCCGGACCCCCGGCCCTTGTCTCGGCTCCACCCTGCACTCCCTCTTTGCTGGGTCAGGCTCCCATCACCCGGCCACAGGGACAGCCTGCTTCAATGTCCCAGGTTGTTCCATTGGAACAGGATGTTGCTGGTGAGACCTCCTCGGACAGCCCCCCCCCGAGGAAGTGCCTCGCAAGCATAAGTGTAAGAGGAGGCATGTGGACTCCCCCGAGTCCTTAACAGAGGACACGGACTTGGATGAAGGGGAAGGCTCCCCAAGGTCACCCCTTGAGGATGTCTCCTTTGGAGACATCATGGAAATGCTCAGGATCAGGTGGGGGGGGTGGTCTGCCCCCAAGGCTTCCTCCGACGAGTCCGTGTTCCTGGAGGCATTCGAAGCAGGCCCGTCTACCTCTTGGGTGTCCCCTCCGGCCGACCCCCTGGTGGACCTTATTAATTACCACCAGGCGTGGAAGGAGCCAGACACTGTGTAGCCAGTTCCTAAATGCTCGGATAGGATCTTGAGCCCCCCGCAGACCGGTCCCACTGGAGCAAGGGTCCCCCCGTAGATACCATGTTGATGGCAGCAGCCACTAAGAGGAAACTAGCTCAGGAGAGCCCCTCGGTCCATCCACCGAGCAAGGAGTCCTGCTCGATGGATCACCTTGGGAAGCGGGTATTTAGTTCAGTGACCTTCTCAGTAAGGTCCCAGAACTACATGGCACATGTCATCAGGATGCAGCAAGATCTTATTAAAGAATACGCTGCTTCCCCCCAGAGTCCATGTCAGCGGAGGACAAGCAGCTGTATGCGGCTGTTATCCCACGCCACTGAAGGAGCCGCTAGAGCTAGCGGAGCGGGCCTAGTTATGAGACGCCAGGCCTGGCTCCGACATTGCGACTTCGCGGAGCCCTTTAAGGCGTCCTTTGTGAATGCCCCCTTTGATGGTTCTGCCTTGTTTGGCAAGACCATTTGCGAGACACTTGTCCAGAGCGAGAAGGACAGGAAGACGTTGTCTGCCGTCAAGTCCGCTTCTCTGCTCCCCACAGGTCCTTCTCCAAGAACCAAAAGGGACAGAAGAAGATGTAGTTCCGGAAATCGCAACATTCCCAACTTGCTCCAGACAACCAGTCCTTCCGTGGCAGAGGAGGACAGGGAGGACGCCACCCTAGAGGCAGAGGGGCTCCGAGAAATTTTGGACCCAGAAAATCCTTCTCTGATCAGCGCACGCAACAGCCCTGAAGGGTTGCCCGACTGCTCCACTCTGGAGGCAGTCGGGGGCGCTTCTCGAGGCACCTGGCGGCATGGGAGTCCATCACATCAGACCGCTGGGTGCTTTGTATCATATCCAGAGGTTACAAAATCCCAATGCAACATGTCCCCAGACTCAGAAACCTCCCCGATGTACCACCCACTCAATGGAGGCTGCAGCCACAGAAATCCAGCAGCTGCTAGAGAAAAGAGCCATCCAACCCACCCCCCCAGACCAGCTCGGATTAGGGTTTTACTCCAGGTTCTTTCTGGTGCCAAAAAAGATGGGGGACTTGAGACCAATTCTAGACCTTTCCCTCCTGAACCTGTCGGTAACCAAGGAAAAATTCCGAATGGTCACTCTTCAATCCATTCTTGCGGGAGAACAACTGGATGTGCTCAATGGACCTCAAGGATGCGTACTACCACATTTTAATGGACAGACGATCCAGGAGGTTTCTCCGCTTCCGGCTGGGAGCCAGCCACTATCAGTTCAGGGTCCTTCCCTTTGGCCTCACCACAGCTCCCAGGGTGTTCACCAAAGTTTTAGCAGTGATAGCGGCCCACCTGAGACTCCAGGAAATGCAGGTCTTCCCGTACCTGGACGACTGGCTCCTGATGGCCCCAACAAGGCATCTACTCTGCTCAGCCAGAGACTTTTTTCTTTGCCTAGCCCCCCAGTTAGGCATTACGATCAATACTGACAAATCCTCCCTTGCTCCGACACAAGTGATAGACTTCATAGGGGCCAGATTAGATACGAGAAGTCTGTGAACCTACCTCACTCCGGAATGACTACAGAATCTGAGTTTACATGTGCAGGCCATCCTCCTGTCAGAAACTCCATCCGTGGAATTGGTCCTGAGGGCACTGGGCTCTATGGCAGCAGCAATTACACTCCTTCCATGCGGTTGCCTAAACATGAGGGTACTACAATGGACCCTTCAAGTACAATGGTCCTTTCAGCTTCTTCCCCTCAATCACCCTATCTCTATCAGCAAGGCTTGCAGGAGGGTCCTGTTATGGTGGCTTCATTCTCCAGACCTCCATACAGGTCGCCCCTTCTGCGCTCCACCTCCTCTCGTCACGGTGACCACGGACGCTTCTCGCCTCGGGTGGGGGGGGCATTGCTCAGGCAGAACAGTCCAAGGCACATGGAATGACACAGAGACCTCCCTGCATATCAATGTTCTGGAGAGGAGGGCAGTGCTGTTAGCGTTGCAAGCACTTCACAACCTTCTTCCCATAGGAACTATTGCGATACAGACGGACAACATGTCAGTTGTCTGGTATATCAACAAACAGGGGGGAACCAGGTCTTACCCTCTCTGCCGAGAAGCCATGAGAGTGTGGGAATGGGCGATCTCCACCAACCGTTTTTTGATCGCAACGCACATTCCGGGTCGGTCCAACATTCTGGCGGACAAACTCAGCCGCACTATCCTTTCCCCTTACGAGTGGTCTCTTAACTCTCGAGTGGTGAAGCAGATTTTTGCAAAATGGGGGCAACCCTGCTGCGATATTTTTGTCTCTCCCTCAGATATGAAATCGACAACTTCTTTGCCCTGATTCCCCCACCAGGGGAATCCCCGAGAGACGCTCTAGTGCATGCTTGGCCGCGCGGTCTACTTTATGCCTATCCTCCTCTATCCCTGATGCTAAAGATGTTACAGAAAGCCTCTCGGTTGGGGAGCAAAATGATCCTCATTGCCCCTTTCTGGTCTGGACAAACTTGGTTCCCTTACCTGTGGTCTCACTTGGTGAATCCTCCCTGGATTCTGGATCCCAGCCCGGATCTGATCTCCCACCCATCAGGCTTACCGACCCTGAATCTGGACAGCCTGAAGCTGACAGCTTGGCTGCTCCAGTTCCACTCTTAATGAGGACTCCCGGTATCTCTTCACCAGTCAAAGCCATCTTGGTGGCAGCGCATAAACCTTCCACCAGGAAGATTTAGTGCAGTAAATGGAAGCGCTTCTCCATCTGGGCGGAACACCATAATCTGGACCCCTTCACTGCTCTGCTAACGTCCGTTTTGGACTTCCTTACCAGACTTTTTCAGCAAGGGCCTAGCTGTTCGACAGTCAAGGTACAATTGACAGCCATCTCCCATTACTACATAGGACACGAGACAGGTCCTTTGATGTCAGCTAAATTATGTAAAACCTTCCTCAAGGGTACTTTTCTGCTCAGACCCCCTATCAAAGAAGCCATACCCCCTTGGGACCTAGCGCTAGTTCTACAAGCCTTGACTGCGTCTCCCTTTGAACCAGCTGCCTTGGCTGATCTTAAATACCTGTCTTGGAAAACAGCATTCCTGGTAGCCATCACTTCTGCGAAAAGAGTTTTGGAACTTCAAGCTCTTTCCGTAAAACACCCGTACTTGTTTTTTCATCAGGATAGAGTGTACCTCAGGACCAATCCTTCCTTTCTACCTAAGGTGGCCTCAAAAACCAATATCAATCAGTCCATTAATCTTCCTGTTTTCTTCCCTCATTATCAAAATAAAGGAGAATATAAGCTGCATTCATTAGATGTGCACAGGCAGCTGTGTTTCTATATTCATAGGACTGCTGGTCACAGACAATCTGATCAGCTGTTCATTTCCTTTGCCAAATTCAATTTAGGTAAAGCCGTTTCGAAGGTCACCTTATCACACTGGATTTCCCAATGTATCCTTCTAGCTTATGAGACTTCTGGGAGGCCCGCACCTCAAAGGGTTCGTGCACATTCCACTCGCTCCATATCTACTTCTACTGCATTCAGATGTTCATCGTGCATACAGCTGCAGTCATAACAGATGGGTTCTCCTGCCGTCAGGCAGGTCCTCGGTCAGCCGAATTCCAAAGTCTAGGTCCGGCGTCGGTTGTCGTCGCTTCTTCCCTGACTTCAGTGCAACAGGGGTATAAAAGAACCAGCCAACGCCATTTTCTTCAGTCTTTCTTGCCCCGCGGTGCCCGAAGCAGAAGCAGTTCGCAAGTGCCGGTCGGCCAGCTCCTGAAATCACGAAAATTTTGCAACCGAAGTCTTCTTGAAAGCTAAGTACCCCGTTGGGGAAACTTTTCTTGCCTCAGACCGATGTCAGACCAAGTTAATAATTGTATTTCATGTGGGAAGCAAATACCGCATAAGGATTTCCATTCCCTCTGTATTCCTTGTTTAGGCCCAGACCACGACGTCTTGGTCTGTCGCTTTTGTGCTACATTCAACAAACGCACCATTAAGTGTTGGGCGGAGTTCACCCATCATTATTTTGGAAAAACATTTAACTATATTATGTCGTCGGATACTCCGACTCCAGTTTTGTCTAAAAAGCGCAAAGATAAGGACTGACACACGAGGTCCGCGGCCTCTACCGACACCACGCCAAAGCCGACTACACGTAGTCCGTTTCTCAGCGAGGTGCCTACGCAGCCCCTGACTACCGACGACACTTCATTGGCGGTGTCTCCTGTGCCCGAGGTCGCAGGCTCCTCGGCCCACACCCCGACCACAGATACCGAAGCCACTCTTGGCAGTGAATCTCAAAATGTGGACAGATCCACCTCCTCTCAAGTTGTCTTCAGACCTTCCTCTTCTTTTTCCATCAAGGCTTTCACTAAGTCTAAAGCAGCCATGCATTCTAAGAGACAAGCTACACAGGGCCCATCTCTGGGCCCCATGCCTAAAAAACAGATGCTTAAAATGGCTGAGGATTTAATTACTCTTATCAGGGGTTCTCAACCCCCCCCCCCGGACAAAAGGCCCAGAGTGGAGGAAGAATCCCCCTCCTCTGATCAGGGCTTCATTATTTCAGAGCACTCTGATGATCAGGAACATTCTTACTCCCCTTTTGAAGACTCTGATGCAGAGGAGTCCATTCCCTCTGTATCCCCCGCAGAGGATTACTCATTTGGGGAAACTTTGCATACCTTAAGAGAACACTTCCACTGGGAAGGCCAAGATTATTCAGATTCCAAGAAAATGCTTAGGGAATTTCTCTTGCTACCTCAGCACAGGCCTCCTGTCCTGGACATACTAGATGACGTGTACTCGGAGGCCTGCCTTAACCCGGATTCTCTACCTCCAGCCCCAGTCAAGCCTGACAGGTACTACAGAGTTTTTGACTCACTCCAATTTCTATACAAAAGCCATGCTGCTGACCCAGAAACCATCTCACAGGGCCCCAAGGGAATTAAGGCCTCCACTGCTAAAAATCCATTACCTTCCGAGAGAGATTCCAGATCCTTAGAAAGGTGGGGAAAAAAGGTATATACCTCGGCCACCTTAACCATGAGGGCATTAAACTGTCAGTTCCATATGCTAAAGTACCAACAGTTTTTGTTATCACAATTGAAAAGTAAAATGTCACAACCTGAACAACCAGACTTGAAGGAGTTGCAGGATTTGATGCGTAGTGCAGAACAAGTGGGTAAACATACCTTACAATGTGGTTTTGATGCTCTAGAGGCCTTATGTAGAGCTGCTGTTACAGGATCAATCATACATAGACATGCCTGACTCAAGGAACAAACCTTGCCAGATCATGTCAAAGCTAAATTACTAGATGCCCCTCTACAAAAGGATGTATTATTTGGTGCTAATGCTGAGCAGGTATTAAGGAAAATGGAGGAAAAGGCTAAATCAATGCAAACTGTGAAAGATTTTCTACAGGTACAACCCCCACGTTTCAGTAGAAATTGGCCTTCCAAAAATTGGTCCTTTCCAGCCACGGACAGACCCCAAAGAGGTAGATACAGGCGCCCGAGGGGCAGAGGGCAATCCCAAGGATCATTTAAAGGCAGACAGTGACAAGCTCCTACACAAAGAGGTGCTGAGGATAACTCGCAACCATTCAGAAAGCAAGCCCAATGACTTTCCCCTTTGCATGCCAAGCAAGACTCAAATGGCAGCACCCTTAGGCGGAAAACTGGCATTATTTTCAAAAAATTGGCATATTGTCACAAAAGACAAATGGATCCTGGACATTATAAACAGAGGCTACAGATTCCATTTTCACACCCTTCCAAAAATGAGAGGCATGCCAAACCTGCCACACAATCAAAGGGCAGAGACACAAAGACAAATTACAGATCTCATAGACATGAAAGCTATTCAAGAGGTACCTCTGCACGAACAAGGTCAAGGTTTTTATTCCAGACTATTCCTGGTACCAAGGAAGGGAAAAGATTGGAGACCTGTTTTGGACCTATCCATCCTAAACACATTTCTACTCGTACCAAAATTCAAGATGCTCACTCTACAGCAGCTTCTTCCCATGCTGGTCAAGGGGTCTTGGCTGGTAACACTGGACCTCAAGGAGGCATACCTGCATGTCCCAATCAGACAAAATTGCAGAAGATACCTCAGATTTCTTGCAGGTTCAACCCATTATCAATTCTCTGCATTGCCCTTTGGCTTATCTACTGCGCCCAGACTATTCACAAAATGCCTGGCATCAGTAATTGCCTACTGCAGACTTCAAGGGATATAAATATACCCCTATTTGGACGACTGCCTGATCCAAGCGGACAGCAAGCACATTCTTCTGAAACATCTGGCTTATGTAATAATGTTGTTGAATTCTCTGGGATACACAGTCAACAAAAAGAAATCAAGGCTAATACCCTCTCGGAAAATAATTTTCCTGGGTGCCAACTTGGACACAAACACCCAGATGGCCTACCTCACGCCAGAGAAGCAGGGGCAACTAACTCAATACTTCAGAGCACTAGCAAATTGCACCAGGCTGACTGCAAGTAAAATCCTGTAGGCTCTGGGATTCATGGCATCTTGCATCTTACTAATCACATGTGCAAAGCTGCATATGAGGAAACTTCAGTGGTACCTGAAAAACCTATGGTCTCAACACAGCCACAGTTTGGAAACAATAATACCACTAATTCCATGTCTTCAAAAGGAATTTCTGTGGTGGGCTCAAGCATGCCAAACAAACACAGGTCTCCCATTCAGCAAGCCTCAAGCAAATCAAGTCATCACAACAGACGCCTCGGACTACGCCTGGGGGGCGCACATGACAGATCGGTGCATTCAGGGCAAATGGTCCCAAAAAGAAAAGCACCTTCACATCAATTAAAAGGAAATGCTAGCAGCAATAAATGCTATTATAGCTTTCAAAGACCTTCTGCAACCAGGTCAACTATTGATAAGAACGGACAACACCACAGTAATGTGGTACATAAACAAACAGGGAGGAACACATTCATACCCCCTATGCAGACTGGCCATGTCACTTTGGAACATGGCCATGGACTTACAAATCGAACTACAAGCACAGTACCTGCCAGGCAAGGAAAACACACTGGCAGACAACCTAAGCAGAAATATGACAGATCCACACGAATGGAAGTTGCATCCTCAAGTTTTTACAGAGATAATCCAAGCATGGGGAAGGACAGACATAGATCTCTTTGCCTCCCACAAAAATCACCAATTGACAAAATTCTGCTCAAGGATTTTTCATCCAAAGGCCTGGAGAGTGGACGCTCTCTCTTTCAGTTGGACATCAATGACAGTTTATGCCTTCCCACCTCTTCCTCTGCTGCCCAAAGTTCTATTGAAAACCAGAGCAGACAGACCAAAAATGATTCTCATTGCTCCAGACTGGCTAAGACTATACTGGTACCCACTCCTGAGGAGCCTGACGCATTCCCCACCATGGACCCTGCCTCTAATGCCTCTTCTCCTGACTCAGCACAGCTTCAAAACTCTTCACAGTCAGCTAAAAACACTCAATCTAGCCGCATGGAAGATTCCTTAGCATCACAACAGACCCTTCTCTCCAAGGAGGTGTGCAGGATGTCATTTTGGATGCCAGAAGGCCGTCTACTAGAAAAGCTTACTCTGCAAAATGGAAACGGTTTTGTGTCTGGAATGAGAAAAAGGGCCAGGATCCTGAAAAACTAAATTTACCTCAAATATTACAGTATCTAGCTGAGCTGCTAAGCAGTGGACTTTCATTCTCCTCCATCAAAATCCATGCCTCAGCCATTTCTGCAGAATACAACACAGATCCACCCTTATTCTCTCACCCCCTCTTAAGACAGTTCTTCAGAGGGGCTAAGAATCTAAAACCCCCAAGGAAACAACCAATACCTGCTTGGGATCTCAATTTCATTCTGGAAAAACTGACCTTGCCTCCTTTTGAGCCAGCTGCCTCATCAGATTTGCAATATTTGTCCTGGAAAACAGCTTTCTTTCTGGCTATTACCTCAGCTCATAGAGTTTCAGAACTACAAGCTCTCATGGCTGTGCAGCCTTTTATCATCTTCCATCAGGACAGAGTTTCATTATGAACCAACCCGTCCTTTATGCCAAAAGTGGTATCCAGAGTAGCTTTGAATCAGGCCATACACTTACCTACCTTTTATCCTAATCCTCAAAACAAAGGGGAGAGATTACTACATTCCTTGGACATCCACATACAACTGCGTTATTATTTGGACAGAACAAAGCCTTTCAGAAAATCATAACAGCTCTTTGTGTCCTATGCTATAGGAGCTCAAGGAAAGCCAATTTCCAAACAGACAATCTCAAAATGGATAGCCCACTGCATACGCTTTTGCTATTCTTTTCATGGCAAAACTGTACCTACAGGCATCAGATCTCACTCCACAAGGGCCACGGCTACCTCTGCAGCCTTTCTCAGAGGAGTTCCTACCAAAGATATTTTAGAAGCAGCCACTTGGAGTTCTGTGCATACCTTTTCCAAGCACTACCACCTTCCACTATACTCCAAATCTAGAGCGGGCTTTGCCACTGCAGTCTTGCAGGGCATTCTGGCTCCTCCTACTTCCACCTAGTGCCTACCACCCCTTTCTTAGCTTTGGGATTCTACCCATCTGTTATGACTGCAGCTGTATGCACGATGAACATAGTACAGTTTTGTACCTACCATAAATGTAGATGTTCGAGTGCTAATACAGCTGCAGTCCAGGTTTCCCTCCCTCCTTCCCCTCTTGGGACAGGCCTATTGGCTAACATATCCTCATGCAACCAGATTGGGGTATTCATTCATGATGTATTTGCTTGCACTACTGTATTTTGATTATATGGCATTGCTTTATTACACAAATGTATGTATTGCCTTCCTTCTGGGGGCACCTGACATCTGGGGCAAGAAAAACTGAAGAAAATGGCGTCGGCTGGTTCTTTTATACCCCTGTTGCACTGACATCAGGGAAGAAGCGACGACAACCGACACCGGACCTAGACTTTGGAATTCGGCTGACCGAGGACCCGCCTGACGGCAGGAGAACCCATCTGTTATGACTGCAGCTGTATTAGCACTCAAACATCTACATTTATGGTAGGTACAAAACTGTACTTTCTAGAGTCCCCTTGGATGATATTTGCTCGGCAGCCACTTGGGCCTCATCTCATACCTTTATTAACCACTACAAACTGGACGTCATCTCCAGAGGGAGAGCATCCTTTGGCTCCGCAATGCTCTGGAACATCCTTCCATGATGGCCGCCCAAGATTCAGGTTACTGGGACTCTGTCCCACAGGTTGCAGACAAATGAAGTCCCTACTCCAGATTAAGAAGTTATGTACTCACCATAACGTTCCATCTGAGTAGGTGGCTTCAGCAACCATCCCCCCCTCCTTCCCCCTGGCCTTCAGAAGAGTTAGATGTTGGTATTTTTCCTGCCTTTTCCTGTTGGAATACCTTTTCAGGTATATAGGAGGGCAGACTTGATCTGAGGTCATTTGAGGTTGGCAAGGGATTATGGATGAGGGGAGGAGCTAGGAGCTCGGATCCATAGCTGTATGAATAGTTGCTGGCTCGGATCCGATATCGGATCCAAGACCCACAGGTTGCAGACAAATGAAGTCCCTACTCCAGATTAAGAAGTTATGTACTCACAATAACATTCCATCTGGGTAGGTGGCTACATTTCTCTGCAACCATAGGTTGCAGACAAATGAAGCCACCTACTCAGATGGAATGTTATGGTGAGTACATAACTTCTTATTTTTACGTGTTTATGAACCAAGAGTTCTGATTATTTTTGGGATTCCCAAAACACATGAAGATATTTTGGATCTCAGTAAACAAAAGCACCAAGCCAAACTGATCCAAAGCAGGAGGCTTTATTGTACACACGATAAGCACACAGGCAGGAAAAACACATCTAAATTCTCAGCTCCTGTAGTGAACTTCTTACCTATAATAGGGGTAAACGTATTAATGTGACCCTGCTTCACCTCCTTATATATCTCATCTATTGGGTGAATTGGATAGCCCATATCTTTAAAGATGTTGATTAATAACTGACAATGCGCTTCATAATCTACTTCATCACGTCATCCTACTGATATTTTGGATCTCATCTTAGACCTCTTGCAACTGCTCAGGGATCAAAAACCTACCTGCTGCATTTATTAACAGATCTTTAAAACCATTTTCGAAATTTTGTCACTCATCCTAAAGAATTCATGACATTTGTAATGAATATTAGGGGTGATTAGTGGGATGCAAGTCTTTCATCTGTGACAATGGATGTGGTTGATTTATTTACCTGTATAGCACACAGTAAGGGCTTAATGTGGTTTAGGGAAGCACTTATTTCCTGCAAGTCTGTTGATTATATCAGGGAAAACTTAATTGTGGACCTGATGGAAATTGTTTTGAAAAACATTTCTGTTTTCCAAGGGTAATTTTTCAGACAGGTAAAAGGGTGGCAGTGTGTGTGGCACACCCATTTTTGCCGACATTATGTGGAAGTAGGAATGTGAGTATGTTTTTCAGTTGCATTTTAATAGTTGGACAGGATATTTTAAGTTACTAGATAATATATGTATTTTGTGGAATGATTCAGCAGGAAATGTAAAAGTGTTTATTGAATATTTATTTTATTTATTTATTTACATTTGTTTACTGGGGAAGTCCGACTGGACACAGGTCCTTTTTCAGCGGAGGCCCAGGGAGAAAAGCTCCACAGAATAAAATGACATGATAAATGATATACAATCTAGTCAAGGTAATTTTACAGCCTTGATGCTGATAACATGACTAAATACAAAAGCACATTTGTTAAAGTTTAAGTAGAGCACACTTACAATCACAGATAAAAAAATAGGCAAATGCCTAGCAATACAATTTGTCTAACAGCTACAGTTAAGAAGAATAAGAGAATGATTTCTAAATCCTGGATTTAGTCGGGGTTTAGGCAAGGCCAGAGCCAGTGAGTATTTAGATGTGATTTAAGAGCAGTCTTGAAAAGATAGCTAGGGAGGGTAGTTATGGTAGTTGGAAAGTTGTTCCAGAACTTGGATATGGCACAGGAGAACAGTGCTTCCCCTGCTGAGTTTTTGGCTTTGGTGACCTAGAGCAGATTTTTATTGCAGGAGCGTAGGGGTCTGGAAGAGTGGTGAGGTTGAAAAAGTGTATGAAGTGATGGGATTCTGAGAGGGTGGTTTACAAGTTTATGAGCAAAGGTGAGTTGAGTTAGGTGCAGGAGTTGAGGGAGTTCGAGCCAGTCTCTGTCTCTATCGGAGACACAGTGGTGGCAGTGGTGGGTGGCACAGGTGGCAAATTGTGCAATTTTATTATAGCAGGCTTTGAGGTTGTTTAGGTCTGACTGTCTAAGAGTTGTAAGGACGGGTGATGCATAGAGTAGGGTGGATATTAGTTGAGAATTTGTGATAGAAATTCTAGCTGGTTTGGTGAGATATTGACAGTTCCTGTATAGGGCACCCTTGTTTTTGGTGAACTTTTTTATTGTTAGTGATATGTGGCGTCAGTTTGAGATTGTTGTCTATCTGTACACCAAGTAGTTTGGTGTGGGCTGTCGGTGTGATGGAGGTATTATCCTTGGCCTGGATATTGAAGTGAGGGGTGTTTGTGGTGGATTTGGTGGGTAGGAATATGAGGAGTTTGGTCTTGTTTGGATTGAGGAGGAGCTGAGCATTAGATAGCCAGCTTTCAATGGAAGAGAAAGATTCTTGTGTGATCTGTTGAAGTTTTGTTAGAGTTGAGGCTGAGCAGATGAGGGTGGAGTCATCTCCATACTGTATGAGGGAGGCATGTTTAGTGGCAGTGTGCAGGTTGTTGGTGAAAAGGGAGAAGAGAAGTTGGCCAAGGATGGAGCCTTGGGGAACCCCGAGGGTCACAGGGAGGTGAGGAGATATATTGTTGCCCCAGACAACTGATTGCTGGCAGCCGTGTAGGTAGCTGTGGAACCAGTTTGTGGCTGGAGTGGAGAAAGAAAGGTTGGAGAGAGCAGAGAGTAGTCGGGCATGTGACACAACGTCAAAGGCTTTAGATAGATCCAGAGATACAGCAGAGGAGAGGAGGACATTGTTTATGTGCTGAAGGATAGTGTTTGTGAAGGAGAGCAGAGCAGTAGTAGTGCTGTGGTGTGGCCTAAAACCATGCTGGGTATTACAGAGGAGATTATTGTTTAGGAGGTATTTGGAGACTTGTGAGTTGATGCATTTTTCGCTTATCTTGGAGGGAGGGGAGAGGATGGCAATAGGGCGGTAGTTGGAGAGGTCTATGGAGGAGCCACCTTTATGTAGGGGAATGATGGGGGATATTTACATAGCGTGGGTACGTAGGATTTGGATATGGAGCGGTTGATTAATATGGAGATTGGATAAGCTAGGGCATCAGCTGCTATTTTTAGGTATTCAGCAGGCAGGTTGTGTCAGCTGCACGTTTAGTGGGTTTTAGTTTAGTTATGAGTTTTCTTATATAGGAGGTGGGTACTGTGGAGAGGAAGAAGGCAGGGAAGGGTGGATTTGGGTTGCCAGTGGGGGGAGTTGATGTAGGGAAGTGTTTTTTGGTTAGGGATAGTATGGTTTCTGTGAAATGTATGTTGAAGGAGTTAGCTGTGCTGTGGGTGGAGAGAGGGGTGATTGGTAGGGAGGAGTTTACTTTTCCTGGACAGAGGATAGAGTTAATTGTGGACCAGAATTGCTTGGGGTTACTTTGGGAAGAGTTTAGGGATGTCAGATAGAAAAGGGCTTTGTCTGCTTTTATATGCTTTTTGACCTTGTTTCGTAGTTCAAGGAAGAGTTGTCTATCTGAGGGGTTTTTAGTTTTGCGCCAGCATTCCCATGTTCTATCCCTGGTTTTCATAAGAACCATGGTTGTTTTTTGTAGCCAGGGGGAGCTTTTAGTTCTGATTTTGGTATTTCTTAGATGGGCATGGGAGTTAAGGATGTTGAGGAATGTTCTGTTAAAGTGAACGGCTTCGTCTAGGTAGATGTACTTTAGAGGTGCCCAGTTAATTTTTTTGAAGGGAGGAGGTAAAGGAGTTGGGATTGAAATCAGCTTTGTTGCGGACAGGTCTGTAAATAATGGGTTTGCTATTATTTATGTGATGTCTTAGTAGGAAAGTTGGGGAATGGTCACTGAGGGAGTCAGGTAGACAGCCTGTCAGGTAAGAGTGTGAGGATCTTTGTTTACTAAGATCCAGTCAAGAATGGTGTGATTTTTAGGGTTTTTATTGATCCTGGTAGGGGATTGTATTAGCTGTAAGAAACCATGAAGGTTTAGGTGGAGGGCTGGGTGGTTGCTATTGCAGGATAGCCAATTGATGTTAAAGTCTCCGAGGATGAAAGTTTCTCAGGGTAGGGAGGGATTTGCCCAGTGTAGGACGTTTTTAATGGGAGGTATATTTTGGCCTGGTGGGAAATAGCATCCTATAATGTTGATTGCTTTCTTAGGGTTTAATTTGACAGTGGTGCAAAGGATTTCTTCTTATCGCACTGGGGAGCGGAGTTGGTGAGAATTTGGTATATATAAATATATTAACAGTACGTCACTTACACATTGTGTAGCCAACTATTTAGATGTCTCCTTGTTGAAGGATATTAATGGTTTTAAATCTAATATTTATTGGAAGCCAACTTTTTACAACTCTTATTTACGTTACAAGAGTTGCTGTTCACTGAAACTGAAGAAAGCCAACTGGTGAGGCTGGCAAGAATGCTATCTGAAGATATCTGGTATGAGACCGCGATAGATATCTTATATGATAGGTTTCTATAAAGATGTTATCTGAAGACCATGGTAAAGAAATTGTATGTTGTGGTTTCTAGATACAGGTTAGAAAATTTTAAACCCATTATGAGGATGAAAGGAATGATGAACCATAACGGTTTTGAAAAATTGTTAAAATTGGGAAACTCAGCTATGAAAGAGCTATTGTCTTTTAGTTTAGCAGCAGCTCAATGGTTATAAAAACTATTGTGGAAATAAATTGGGTAGTTTTAAATCAGACCTTAACATTATAACATGCTTGGGAGCACACATGATCATATACAAAAGAGGTAAACATTTTAAAACAAGTTTGAAATTATAAAGAAAGATGAGGTGTATATTAACAGTACAGTATCTGAGAGACCCAGTACTAGGAAGTGTGAGATGTGTAACTGCTGTAGTTATATTTTGGAAAGCATTCCACTTCCAATTTTATGCAAGGTGACAACTGCTGAAATTATTAACAGCTGCTAATCATACCACACCAGTAATGGTATATATAGCTGTTTACCAGGACTGTCATTGTTGTTATATAGGTAAAGGTGAATGCCTCCTGAGAAAAAGGATATTTAAGCATTTACATGGTATTAGAGCTAACACTAACAGTGCTTTGTACAGGTGTACAGCTGCAGTGTAGTGGAAAAGTGATCATTAAATATATTTGCAATGGTAGAAAAAGTTTTGAAAGATCAGAGGTGGGGGGCATGCTAAAACCTGATAAAATATAAGGAACACATCGCCATAACAGTCAGGAAATCCTTCTATGTGGCATACCTCATCATTGGATTTTCATCCAGAAAAAAGGAGGTCATTGTCCCACTGTACTCATCCCTCATTAGACCCATTATAGAGTACAAGGCCCCATTTGGTATGTACCTCACAAGACATCTGCAACAACTGGAAAGCCCACAGAAATATCTCACTAAAAGAATCACAAGCCTAAAGCAGATGCCCTATGCTGACTGTCTAAAAACCCTCCAGCTATACTCTGTTGCATATCGCCTGTTCAGAGCTAATCTCTGCTTAACATACAAGGCCATGTCAAACCCAGAGCTGTTGGACATGCTACACTTAAAGAAATCCCAATCCCTCAAGAGCCACACGCTCCAGGGATCTAAACCTGGGTCATCACAATGAACAAAACATGCTGGAGGGATAGGTTCCTGACCCAGAAGCTCCCCATACTCTGGAATAGACTGCCCATACATGTCAAGCTGAGCGCCTCTTTGGCCCTCTTCAAAAAGAACCTTGACGATTGGATGGGAGATAGGAAATTCACCCCAGGGATCACGTCAATTGCCCTGTTAGACAGGGGACCAGGGAAGTAATAGATAGGGAATTGTTATGGCTAGGCTTCTATAGGCCCTAGGGCCGATAGCCTAGTACCAACCTATGAACATTTATGGCAACTTAGGCTGAATACCCAGTATGTCCTGGTTTAAATAGTCATGCTTCTCTTTTAATTGTTTTAAAGGTACATGTGGCCAAATTATAAGCCTTATCATTAAGCAAGTATAAAGATAGTTTTCACTGTTAAGGTTACAAAATAGCTTACTGATTTTATTTTGATGATGTATGTAGAGTGTTTGGGCCAGATTCACAAAGGCTTGCACGGAGTCTAAGAGTAGAGTAAGATTCCATGCAGCCAACATGTCTGCCGAGCGATCCAGGAACAGCCTGCTGGGGAGTGCAAGAGAGCTCCTAAAACGACTCTTGCACGGACAGGGTTGGTTTATGCAAATTACCTCATTTGCAGCTGAAAGCTATGCAAATGAGGTAAATTTGTGATCCGGGAAACACTAACCTGTCCGAGCAAGAGTAGTATTATTTGTAGAAATGTACTCGGTTGGCAACTGAGTACCATTCTGCAAATAGCAAAACGGAGCCATGACAGCTCCAAATAAAGGATGCATCCAGTTGAGGAAGCATGCCAATGGCCAAATATATGGCCATTGGCATTAATATGTGTTGCAAAATAATAAAAATTAATTTTTCCCCCTCGATCTTCGATGTTTAAGCGTAGCATAGCGCAGTGCTGCGCACTAAAAACCAGAAAAACAAAAAATAAAAGCCACAAATAGGGATTTAATTCATAATACTAATCTGCCATGCAAGTGAATGGCAGGCTGAAGACAACATGGCTACTGAGTAGAGGTTGCTAAGGGGGGAAGCTCAGTCTAAGAGATGTAACCAAGCATTAGTAGGCAATCCTATGCAAATAAGGGTAAGGATAGTGAATCCCAATTTCACATGGCATATGAGCCAGGTCTGTGGAGTGTAAGAGTAGGCCAAGGGGAGTATCAGAGTAGAAGATAGTTGACATCATGAGGGGGGTATGTATGAAAGAATGTAAGCTCATTGGAGCAGAGTGGCATGTGTTTGCTGTCAATTACTCATCACTGGAAGAGGCGTGTCAACAGGTATCCTAGCTAAAGGCAAGAAATTGAAGGTGTATGCCGTGGATATCACTAACGTTTCTTGTAAAAGTGCCTGCAACGTGTTTGCGCGCGGGTGCATGCCTGTAAAGCCGAGTAAAACTGTGTGCGCGTGTTTAAGCTGGAGTAAGCAAGTGTAAGGTTGTGGAAATCTGTGTAAGCGTGTTTGCGCGCGTTTAAGCAGGAGTAAGCAAGTGTTAGGTTGTGGAAACCCGTGTAAGCCCGTGTAAGCATGTGTGCGCACGTGTGAGCTGGTGTGCACGTGTTTGCGTGGCGCTGCCCCCTGTGGAAACAGAAAGGGAAAAGGAAGCACAACAAATAGTAGGAAGTTAACCAAGGAGAACTAGCAGAGCTAGCAGGTGAAAACAATCAGAATCAGGCAATTACACAGGCAGTACACTAGCCCAGCCCAGCACGTAAAACTCTGCAAACAACATTCCACCATGTTTTTCTCAGAGACACTGCAACACTGCAGTATAATAAGAGAAGTGAAAACTTAAAAAGCTTTACTGAGACAAAAAAATATGTTAGGGGCTGCCATTGCTGTTATAAGGTGACATATGCAACATGCTGAGGGTGGTGAAAATGCGAATGCTGCTGAGCAACCCACAGTGAGGAGATGGAGAAGAGTGTACAGGCCCAGGGTAACCTACCAGGGGCTACATGAGCTGGAGATAGTGGAGCGCTATAGAGTGGACATATACCTCATGCAGCAAATTGTTGAGCTGTGCAGGCCACGCCTCACACACAGAACCAACAGAGGGGAACCCATCCCAGTGGAAACCAGGGTATGTGTTGGCGTAAGAATACTAGCAACAGGTACCTTCCAGAGACCAACTGGTGATATGATGGGGATTTCACAGGCATCAGCATCCAGGGAACTGCACCGGTTCTTGGATGCCATGTCAGCATGTATATTTTCCCAATTCCCGTGAGGTATTGGCCAGCAATATGCGTCTTTTCCAGCAAATAGCAGAATACCCTGAGGTACTGGGTGCAATAGACTGCACGCACATATGCATCAAAGCACCAGCCAGTGAGCGGGGTAGGGCCTACTTTAACTGCAAGGGGTTTCCCCCTATCAACTTCCAGTTTGTGTGTGATGCCCAGGGCATAATACTGAATGTGTGTGCTGGCTGCCTTGGAAGCTACCACGATTCCCATATCTGGCATCTGACACAGCTGTACCAGACATTTGTCAATGGGGACATCCCTCATGACCACCTAGTGGGGGATGCTGGATACGCACTGGAGCCGTGGCTGATGACACCTATCAGAAATGCACACACACTCGAACAGGAACGCCATAATGAGGCACATGCACAAACAGGAAATGTAATCGAGCGTGTGTTTGGGCTGCTCAAGTCACAGTTCCGGTGCCTGGACACATCTGGTGGAGCCTTGCAGTATTCACCAACTACATGTACCCAAATTATCATGGTATGTGCTATGCTACATAATATGATCTTGCGAAAGCAGGAGCAGCATAAGGCCGGCCAAACAGCCCCCCACCATTGCCAAGGCCGTCACAGGCAGAGCATGACTTGGAGGAGGAACAACCTGAGCCTGCCCCAGTAGGCAGAAGGAGGCGTGCCCAGTATGCCTTGGCCTTGGCAAAGAGGCAACGCATAGCACATACACTGGCTCAGTAGGAACCCTGGAAATTATACCTCTCTCTGACTCGCACATATAGTAAAAGGGATGCCTAACTTGACACTACCTGTTTTCAAACATGTACAGAGAGTGTACTATGTGCATCCAACATAGGCAGCCCTGCATCACCACCTGAGGCATGATTGCCATGTTTTAAGTAATATAAAGCAGTGCTAAACAGCTATTACCACTATTTAGTATATGTAAACAAAATTGCATGCACTAACTAGCACAAATTTGGCCAATGTTTATTGGGCAATGCTCAGCAATGTTGGTTAACGTTGAGCAATGTTGGGCATAGTTGAGCAAAAGCAGGTAAACATGCTCATATTTGCTTTACTGGTCCTTAAGCAGTCTGGTCTGCCCAGTATGAAAAAAAAATGCAGTGACAGATCTCAAACCCAGGATACTGTGCACTATAGTCACAGTACGGAACCACTAAACCATGACAGTATTTCACTGGTCAGCCTCTATGAAGAAATGTTGATAAGTCTATGCAAAGTGTCTCATGGAAACCCTGCAGGCACAGCATAATCCCTGTAGATTTATGACACAAAGGTGAGGCCTGCAGTAAAAATACAACGTGATTGTCAACACATAGTATAAATGTTAATATTGGGCGTGTTCACACACTTCAACAAATGCAGTGAACCTCAGACAGCAACATGCTGAAAGGTCACACTGGGCATGCTCACACACTTGAATAAATGAGGCAAATGTCAGGCAACAACATACTGAAAGTTCAAACTGGGCATGCTCACACACTTAGGCCATGTCTGAGGACAGCAGTGGGCCGCACATATCTGGCAGTTGCATGTGTTAACATAGGAACCTCTCACTATTCACCAATCCTGCCTTGTGCACAGTTATATGAAAACAGACACATATATAATATATTGGAACCCTGCTATAATCAAATATGTACTACAGATACGTAGGTTGTTCATAGAAAGTAGAAAAGCAAAGAAGATTAAAAACCTGCAATCAGTATCACCAATAAACAATGTGCACTCCAAACATTATACAAACCAGGTTATGGTAAACTTATCTGTGAAGGAGTCCATACAGAACCATGACACTTCCTTCAGCTATGTCATAAATAGCAATGTACACTCATATATGTCCTGAGTCAGGGCCAAGTGTAAATGACTGACAATGCCAACATCCTGTCAGACAGGCCCATACATACATACCCACCTCCCACTGACAAAAGGCCCTTTCATCATACCAGGAGATATCACATGTAGAATGGGTAAACAGCTCCTTCCAAAGCTGAAAACATGGCATCAATGGGATTACATTGTTTCCCTATATGTGTCATAACTGAACTGCAGAACAAACAGACGCTGCACCTGTACAGTCTGTTGAGCCTCACCCTCTCCACAGGATATGAAACTGCTGAATGGGTTACAGCAACATTTGGCACACTCCACAGGTGTTGGTGCACAACAGACTATGGGAACAATAGTCTTATAAGCCTATGAAGTCTGATCTGCAAGGCCATGGAGTCCATCATGATTGAAGTCATAAACAGAGCTATTGGAAGCCTACAAACACACAACCCTACCAACTTTGGTTTGGTCATGGGCAGATCATGGTTCCCAAACCTGCTAGACTGTTTGCAAGGCAGTCACCCAGGACATACATCAATGAAATGAGCTGCACACATCCCACATACACTTTGAATAGCCCTTTTCCAACATCCCAGACACATGTATCCACAAAATCAACAACCTGTGCATAAATATGTATTGTCATCTGATGGATTGGCAACTAGGCCACAGATAGATCACACAAGGTAAGAACTGTGGAGTCCTGTTCAAGCTGGTAACACCTGCTGTCCCCCATGACTCAGTCCTGGGATTGCATAAAACAAAGTGCACACACATTACCATGTCTAGTCTGATGATGTCAGCATCCCACAAATATAGCAGGAGAAATGAAAACTCCCAGTAAAGCATATAGCACGTCGTGTTAATGTGCATTTCTCTAGTATCATAACATAGGTAGGGGTTTGAATCCTGCAATTGCTGAGTGTGTGTGTGTGTGTGTGATTTCCTTTCAGAGGAGTGCCCTTTTTGGAGACTTTGAAAACGCCTTAAAAGTGGTATATTCATCTTTGGCAAGTCTGGTGATGTCAGCAGCCTACAAATATAGCAATGGAAATGAAAACTCCCAGTAAAGCATATGGCGCGTTGTGTTAATGCATACTTCTCTTGTATCGTAACATAGTTAGGTAGGGGTTTGAATCCTGCAATCGCTGAGTGTATATGTGTGTATTTGTGTGTGGGGGAGGGTGTGTGTTTCTGTGTGATTTCCTTTTAGACGAGTGTCCTTTTTGGAAACTAGGAAAATGCCTTAAAAGTGGTATATTAAACTTTGGCAAGTCTGATGATCTCAGCAGCCTACAAATATAGCAGTGGAAATGAAAACTCCCAGTAAAGCATATAGCACATCGTGTTAATGCGTACTTCTCTAGTATCATAACATAGTTACATAGGGGTTTGAATCCTGCAATTGCTGAGTGTGTATGTGTGTGTGTGTGTGTGTGGGGGTGTTTCTGTGTGATTTCCTTTGAGAGGAGTGTCCTTTTGGAGACTCGGAAAATGCCTTTAATGTGGTATATTCAACTTTGGTAACTCTGATGATGTCAGCAGCCTACAAATATAGCAGTAGAAATGAAAACTCCCAGTAAAGCATATAGCATGTCGTGTTAATGCGTACTTCTCTAGTATCATAATATAGTTAGGTAGGGGTTTGAATCCTGCAATTGCTGAGTGTGTGTGTGTGTGTGTGTGTGTGTGTGTGTGTGTGTGAGAGACACTGTTGGTCAATGTGTTGTGGGTTGTGCTTTTACTACTGTATGACATATCAGTGTAACAACAGTATGTGCATTGCACACTTCAGGTATCTGTGTATAGAATAGTGTGAGTGAGGGTTCATGCCTGGGGTATTTTTCAGACTTGTTCAAACACAACACAGTCTGTCAGTAATGGACAGTCATTATAGGTGTACAACAACCTTTGTGGATATGCATACAGACCCCTTATTGCTTATGTGATACACCAAGGGACGCCAGAATACCTTTGGAAATGTAAATAACAAAGGACAGATTACATAACACTTGGCTGTATGTATACATCGGTACCCATTCTACATGTTGGGGGCTACTACCTATGTGGAACTGTCGGGATACTATGTTTAGTAAATGTGGATGACTATGCTATAGTTGTTTTATAGCTTTACAGCATGGTTTGGACAACAGGTATCTGTCTGTATGATACCCTTGCGCAGGATAAGTGTCTCATCTGCAGAATGCATTGTAGGCCATTGTATGCATTTCCAGATGTGGACAGACATATCCCTAGTGTGTTTGCTTGTACCTAAGAGGGCTATATGCCAAACAGGAGTGGTCCCAGGAATGGATGGCAGTCAATACCACTGGTTACTGGTATAGTATAGTACCGGAGGAATCCAAATGTTACCGAGTTTCCTACATCTGTGTGTCAGTTGTCAAGATATCATCTAACGATTGGTTATAGTCAGGCTGTTGAGGTTGTGTATACTACCAGAATGCAAACCAATGACAGATAGTAACAGTATCACCCACAGCATAGTGTCAAACCATGTCATACACAAATGTGTACCCAAGTTAAAACATATGTGTAGTAAAATTCATAGTGGCCACCAGTAGAAACTATGAGATGTTAACACTGTGTAATACAGGGCATGCCACCCTTCTCATGTGTCCACTATGCACATACATGCAGACAGTGCACCTCCACCATGTTCACAAATGTACACCTGCAAATCTGTACTGCACACATCACACACATACTGTCCACTCACTAACACATGCTGCCAAAACTACACACATCAGCCAAGTGGCACATGGGCGGACAATACATTGTTGGAATTAACAATGGTGTAAACAATACTACATTGACAATCATAGCTTTAATGCATCATGCCTGCTCAGATATACCTACAAGGATATCATTACACTATACTGTTGACAACATGCTAACATTGCTACACTGCTATAAAGTCACCCTGTGCATCAGCACCATGTTAGCCTGTTCCTGCATCAATGTTACAGATGACAGGAGGTGGCACAGTTTCATCATATGCACAGGGTGTGTTGTTGGTTTGCCAGAGCCCGACATTGACCTATCCAATTGACATGTATGTGTGTGTGTGTGTGTGTGTGTGTGTGTGTGTGTGTGTGTGTGTGTGTGTGTGTGTGTGTGGGACAACAGTACAGCATGGGCCAATGTTGATGTAATGTGTGTGTGTATGTGTTAGCCCTGGGTGTTTGGTTTATGTGTGTGTGTCTGCATGCGCACAGTTCCACCATGTGGCTGCCATATACGGGAGGTTGTGAGACAGCCACAGACTGTACCTGCCAGGCTGTACAGATCACTGTTTCTGGCCATGGACACAGTACCTGTGCCTGGCAGGGGTGCAACGGACAGTATCGGGTACTAAGCCAGACTGCGTACTATCATCAGAGGCAGCGGTATGTCGACTGGACCCATGTCCCTGCTGGGACTGTCCAGAGCCACGTGCACGTGGTCTTCTAGGACGGTCTATTGATAGCCCAGCCCCAACATTGCTGGGGCTGGTACTGCCACTACGGGAGTGGCTGTGACTTGTGGGTCGTCCGCGATGACTGCCAGCCGATGATGCCGCTGGCATACGTCCATGTCTCAACCGTCCAGCACTGTCCTGGCACATGGACATTACATTGTGGAGGACATCTAATGTCTCCCCCCAATATCTATCAATGACCTCGGTGTAATTATAGTTGGCACCGGCAAGGTCACGGATACTGTCATTGATAGAGGTGTTATGGGCCCTCTGCGCCCTTAGTCCATGTCTGGTGTACCGTTCCATATGTGCCTGTGCCTGCATTACAGTCCGGAACATACCTGAGATTGTAAGACCTGTGGGGGCACATCTGCCAGGGGCATTACAACCAGCAGTGCTCCTACGAGAATTCCTGGACATCTGCCTATGTGGTACCGTTCCAAGAATCTGGGTATGGCTGCTGTGAGGGGATGCATGTGCCATAGATACCACACTATCCTGGTCAATGCCTACTGTATGCTGTCCCTCAGCTAAGGCCATTGGTAATGAGGGATGTATTGGCAGTATGAATGTGCGCATAGATGGAGTGGAAAGCTGTGTACTGTTGATTGGCGGCCCAACGACAGACCCTGTCAAACCTGCCTGTGCCAGAACACATGTATCATCATTTTCACTATTTGTGGCAGTGACTTCAGGTTCCCTGCTGCACTCAACCAACCCAACCTCAGCACCTGTGAGAGGAAGACAGGAAACGCACTTTACAATCTGTACATGATGTTAGCACACATGCACACATGAACACGTGAACACATGAACATGTGAACACATGCACACATGAACACATGCACACGTGAACACATGCACACATGAACACGTGAACACATGCACACGTGAACACATGCACACATGCACACGTGAACACATGCACACATGCACATGTGAACACATGAACACATGCACACGTGAACACATGAACACATGCACACGTGAACACATGCACACATGCATACATGAACACGTCAACACATGCACACATGAACACACATACACTACTCACTAAAGTAGACACACACACACACACACACACACACACACACACACACACACCAACAGCAATCCAGAACATACTAATTAGTGGTTAATGGAGTACAGTATCAGAAGCCAAAGAGTCCTATCACACGTGTCAGCATGCAGGATGTGTGTTGCTCAACAGCATGCAGTGCAAGTGTAGAGAGTCCTTGTTAATAACAGTATACATGTCTTTGATGCATGTGTGATGTTCAATGATTGGCCTCACCCTGGAACAGAATGTGTACATGGACACAACATTGCTGTGCAAATATTAAATGCTTTCCAATGTCCTGAGCACCATCACTCACAGGTATACATACCATGGCTGGATGCACACAACCTTCAGGTGTATAGCAATGAATCCTATGTGTAGTACTGTAGTTACTGCAACTGGCTGTAGTGTAGTACCATGTGCCATCATCAGTCAACATCATGTGGTCACACAAGGCCACTAATGTGTGCCACACTGGCAACTATCCTGCTGTACCTGAACTGCAGCACTGTGGCTACATTAACAATTTCACAGGCAGTTGTTACATGGGTATGTAAGGTGTTCAATAGGGAGCATTGCCTAACATGAATGTGTTGGGTGTTGAAGAGTGTTGCACTGCCCCATTATAGGCCTCTACCCCTCGGGTATAGTATGTGTGCTGTGTGGATGACATTTGGGATACTGGATTCTGACCTTACGGCAGGTGTCTAAATATGCCATGTGTATCATATGAACACGTATTGCATATGACAAAGTGGTGTATGTTGTGTGCATGTGTATTGACTCTGCCTATACAATGTCCACTACAGTGTACCACAATTGTTTGGGATGCTCTGTGTATTGCATGTGTTTGAGGCAGCTACTCATGTTACTGGGATGTGCATAGTCCCACAGAAAACATGCACAGCATGCATTATTTGTAGGTGTTTTATATGTGTATATGACCTACAACTCACCTATGACATGCACATGTTATTTGCTATATTAAATGTAGAACACTCACCAGCATGGGTCTGCTGTCTTGCTGTCACACCAGAGGGACCTACAAGGATATGAGACAGTTTGTCAGTGTCAACAACTATGGCATTGCTGCTGTGAGTTTGCAATTTTACAGTAGTACAACGGTTGACAGTCACAGGCATACAGATTATGTTCCAAATTATCAGTATTGCACAGCACCAGACTCCACATCTTCTAAATACACAGTACACATCTGACATATGCATGTTCTAACAATTAAGCTAGCAGTAGTCTACAGATATGCCATGTTACCTGCACGCTCTGAGTCAACTTGCTGGGTGACTCCGGTCTCCACGATGACACATGTCTGTTGTAGTGGTTGGCCAGGAGCCACCACACTGAGAAGCAGCTCCTCCACTCTGGTGAGGGGCGGATGTAATGCTGCACCACCACCTGTGGCAAGCTGTTGTCTGCGGACATCGGAGGCATGCTGCCGGACATGTCTAATTAAATCACTGCAGTGATGGCGTACCTGCTCATACGTCCGGTTATGCTTGCCTACGTCATTAACCCAATGGACAATATCTTGCCACAGTGCAGTGCGCTCATGCTGGTCCTGGCTGGTTCTGGAGAGCAGCAGGGTGTGATGTTGTACTAGGGTGGATATTATTATGTCTTCCTCTTCAGGGGAATACGCAGGGTTTCGATGGTGAGACATGTCCCTGGAAGACAGTAAAACAATAATTGTGAGTAAGTCATGTGCCACATTTAACATTCTAAAGTACATATATCAATGGAATGCCATATATAGCAACCTACTGGCTGTCAGTAGTTACACACTTTTAATACCACATATCAGTGCTCAGCCCACAACTGCCTGACACGTTCTATATATTAAACCATGTTCTGCACAGCAACAAAGAGAAACCAGTATGTAAGACTATACAACAGTACGTGGCACACTGTATGTGACACAATGCACCACCTAGCCACAGGAGGTAAATATGAAGCTAATCCATACAGACATATGTCATCCATTGAAATGAATGTAAAGTACAGTTACAGTACTACCAGTACACCACGCTACTTGTTGATAGCAAATCCCTAAGTAACATATGTGCACATTCATCAATATAGGTGGCATACTGCTGTACTACACTATACATGTTGCTAGATATGCACTTATATCCTGTGACACACATACGACCGAGGCCATGTTACAGGCATACCCACACACACATCAGACATACCTACAAGACACAAAGGTATGGCAACCCAGATGAGTTTTACCTGTGTACCATACAGTACTGTGTGTCATCACTTACAAAACCTTATGCCTGAGGTATGTAATGTGTGAGGACTACAGATAACAAACAAAACAGTGTTTCCAAGCAATGTGGATATACACCATACTGTGCTGTTTAGGCCTACAGCTTCAGGTAGTACTACAGTTCATACGGGATTTGTATTCACTAGTGTTAACAATCAATAAGCATACATGTACTGCTTTAGCCTACAATGGCACACTCCAGTCGACACCATGGGACTACGTCACACCGTATGCCATACTGCTTTTCCTGCCTAGCAATAGCATACATATCTTTTGCTGGGATCAGAGCTACAACATTACATACCATGATATAAACAGTTTCCCACTAGGCTATCACACACATGCACAACTTTGACACATTCACCATCACACTCAGTCAACCTCACATAGCAAGTAATGCAACAAGTACATCCGTGTGTGTATGGGGTCCTAGGTAGCTAATAAGCTATTAGCCGTAGGGCCTATGGAAGCCTAGCCATATGGTACCCTGGCCTTCAACACCCATGTAATTTAAGTTCATGTGCCCCTGTCATGCAGAGCCACAGAGGTGATTCGCAGGTTGTATTTCCTATCTCACATCCAGTCATCATAATTATTCATGACAACTGCTAATGAGGACCTTTATTTGCTATTGATAGGTAGTTAGTTCCAGAGTATGATATGTGTCTGAGATGAGAATGTACCACTCCAGCATGTTCTGCTTTTTGACGTTACAAGGTTTAGATCAGTACAGTGTGTAGCTTGTATGGATTTTAATCTGTTTATATGGAGCATGTCCAACACCTGTAGGTTTGGCATAGCTTTGTATGTTAGGCAGAGGTTGCCTCTGGGTAGGCAGTATGCGACACAGTGTAGCTGTGGTTTTGTAACACAGTCTGCATGGAGCATCTGTTTGAGTTTGGTAATACTCTTTGTGAGGTATGTGTCTGGCGTCTACAGTTGCTGTAGATGTCTTCTGAGGTACATACCAAAAGGGCCATTGTACTCTATGATGGGTTTTATGCCTGATGAGGAGAGTGGAACACTGACCTCTTTTTCCATGGATGACACACCTTTTCTGATGACATGTGGACCGTACACAGTTTACATGACTAGTGTGACACTGTGATTATCAAAAGGGACACTACTTGGTGTTGAGTAGACTACCACCTATGTGGTAGTTCATTGGAACAGGGTTTTTAACAAAAGGGATGGCAATACATTTACAACATTGAGCTCGAGCGTACATATAAACATCCATTGGTGTACATATAGATATACATATAGGCACATATACAGTCCACCTTTCATGGTGGGAATATCAATTATGTAAAGGTTGAGAGGGATACAGTTATGTAATAATATTGCACAGTCTTGTGCAGAATGCATGGAAGGTATTCTCAGCCCATGTATCTTTAGCAGGACCCCCTGTCCGGAAGACTGAAAACCTAACAAGTGATACCCACAGTGTTTAAGCACCACATGTCATATGCCAGCACTGTATGCTGTCTTGTTTGCCACACACTACAACGTACATAAAAATATGCACATAACAACCTGCACCAACATATATATGCCCACCCTTCACAAACAGTTGCAGTAAGTCCCTTGCTCTATGCACATGTTAAGATGCTAATATATCGGACACATAAATATCTCTCCATATGTGTTTGCCATACACACACAAGGTCCACACTGTTGTAAGTCCGTACACCTCAAGGATGACCTGTTGGGCCTTGCTACAACATGAACAGTTGTCACATGTGTGCATACAGTAATATTACAGGGAGTATATATAGCTGCAAATGCTACATTGCTATACTAGCCTGGTACAGCAGTTGCCAATGCTAAGCTACACATTATATGACTATCATGCATGTCTTACTCTGTCACATCCAAGTTTATATAGGTGTTTGCACTACTCCCCCAAACTGCCATAATACACAGTACAGTACAGAACATAGATAACATGACCAGATGTTTGACATTTGATGCTGAGCTACATATGTCACAGTTGTGTCCCACTGCACACAGCTACACACTAATTTGTCCATGGCAGTAGTTATGCATGGCATCAGTGCATTCATACCTACTGCTGCCACATATGCATGTTTCAGAGTATGTACAGTACTCTTCATAAACATCTACTACTTGCCGGTAATTACATATCTGTTACATACCTGTTTGTCACTTTCAGGTCCGTCTGTGTATGCTTTGACAACTATTTATTTATTTATTTTTATTAATTAAGTAAAGTTTTTTTTACTTAAGTTTTAGTTTTGGTTATTAATTAAATATTTTTTTTCTTAATTAATATTTTTGCTTAGTAATTAAGTATTTGTTTTTGTACTTAATTAAATATTTGTTTATTAAGTAATATTTTTTTTTCACTACTCTCCAGGAGTTATATAGTCTCTAACACGTGCAGTGTAATGATTGCATGTGGGGATAGCAAGTACAGTCTGCTTTTATAGGTATCTGCGCATGTGCATGTGATGCCCTCTGCACCAATTGGTGGCCAGCATTTGGTAAATGCATACAGCCTGCTATGTGGTAATTGCAGTACTCACTGTCATAGCAACCCAATGCTATACATTGCTAAGGTATGTAGGCGTAGCCCTTTCAGATTTCTAGAGTGGGGCCCATGCTTGTTTGCTGTGGACACTGTTGTGTAAGTCAGAAGGCTGGTATACTTCTTATATCTTCAAGAAGTTTATTCACAGAGAGTGCAATATACACTGTAGCTCTAAAACATGGTTAAGCGCTTTCATCTGTCACACCGCAGATTTCATCAGAACCAATGTGCTCCTGCAGTTCATTCTTTTTAAAGGCTTTTAGGCGCCAAAAAAATCCCATTTAAAAAAACACTCTGTTTTTACAAAAACAACAAATACCTAATAATAAACTATAATTAAAAACCATACTAAACTACATGATAATATCTGCTTATTATACACTTATACTATAAATTAATAAATTGAATATTCAGAATGCTTATACATTCATCTTTTACATGAAAAATCTTACACTAAAAATGAAATTAGAATACACAGTTGTCCTAAAAATGTATACAGTTAAATACTACAGGCATAGTTACTGTAGATCATTCTATGTCATGTCTGTTACACATTATATACACGTTATATATACACATAAGTAAAAACTATCAATAAAGTATATGTGAATGTATAAAATAAATCAATATACAGAAGTATATTACAAACTAGTAAAAAGCCTAGTTCATTAATGTAGCTCTTTAAAACATATACTTTTTAAGTAAGTGAATTATATTAATCTATTTAGAAATCTATTTAGAAATTGATAATCCATGTCCAGTTGTATTTGTAAATGCTGAACTCATATGTATAATATAATCATGTGTAATAATAAAAGAATAGGGTAATATACTTTACTATACACAAATGTACAAAAATATATATATGAGAATATATATAAGAATGTATGTAAGAGTGTATGTAATAATGTCCAAAAGGACAGTAATACTTTCTTTCTTGCAAAACCCTTTCTTGCATTAAATTAGTACTGTACAAGAATAACAACAAAAAACAAACAAGAACATTTCACTGGCGGTACCATAACAAAGTATTACTGTCCTTTTGGACATTATTACATACACTCTTACATACATTCTTATATATATTCTCATATATATATTTTTGTACATTTGTGTATAGTAAAGTATATTACCCTATTCTTTTATTATTACACATGATTATATTATACATATGAGTTCAGCATTTACAAATACAACTGGACATGGATTATCAATTTCTAAATAGATTTCTAAATAGATTAATATAATTCACTTACTTAAAAAGTATATGTTTTAAAGAGCTACATTAATGAACTAGGCTTTTTACTAGTTTGTAATATACTTCTGTATATTGATTTATTTTATACATTCACATATACTTTATTGATAGTTTTTACTTATGTGTATATATAACGTGTATATAATGTGTAACAGACATGACATAGAATGATCTACAGTAACTATGCCTGTAGTATTTAACTGTATACATTTTTAGGACAACTGTGTATTCTAATTTCATTTTTAGTGTAAGATTTTTCATGTAAAAGATGAATGTATAAGCATTCTGAATATTCAATTTATTAATTTATAGTATAAGTGTATAATAAGCAGATATTATCATGTAGTTTAGTATGGTTTTTAATTATAGTTTATTATTAGGTATTTGTTGTTTTTGTAAAAACAGAGTGTTTTTTTAAATGGGATTTTTTTGGCGCCTAAAAGCCTTTAAAAAGAATGAACTGCAGGAGCACATTGGTTCTGATGAAATCTGCGGTGTGACAGATGAAAGCGCTTAACCATGTTTTAGAGCTACAGTGTATATTGCACTCTCTGTGAATAAACTTCTTGTTTTATTGGTATTCGAAGTCTCGAGTGTTGGGGAATCTGTATCCTGCTATTTTTGGGATTGTATCGTTGCTGTTTGCCACATTTTGTATACTTCTTATATCTGAAGCTAGAGGTGTAGACAGTGATGTACATGTTGTACTCAGACCTGACTGTTGCCACTTCCAGGACAGAGCTATCATTGTAGAGTTTAACTCACCCCTACAAATGCTTACACAAGATATATGTGAGTATGTAGTTTCTTTTCTACTCATACAATTAACTGCCATACAAAAGTAGTTACTGAGAAGTATTCTTTTGGCACATGAACTGTTTGTGAGCTGTTATACTGTAAATATTAATTTACTCACTTCTGCAGGGTTTGTGTTTGTTATTGTTGAGCACAGGATTCTCAGGAAAACTGGACAATTCCAGTAGTGAGTATGCCTACCTACATCCTTGGTAGACCCTAAACACACAAGTATATTTTAATTATGGGGGGATGCAGACATACAGAGAGCATTATGTATTATTGTGTGAATGTTATCTTACTGGACTTAAAGGATTGGTGTGTACCTGTTAGTTTATCAAGGCAGGTGTGGGCTGTCTGCATAGTTCCCAACTGTGAACCTATCCAGACGGTAGCCAGATGTTACACTGTTATTCTTTGTCTATGCAACCCACAGGTGTTTTCAGCACTGGTACAATGGCATTGTTACAGTCAGTTGCTACCAGTACATGTGTACATTCTTTGGTATTTCTGTGTTGTACTCCTACATAACGGTATGCTTGTGGAAGTCCTACCAAAGTTATTTGCAGAGTGTGTAACAGCAGAATAGCTGATATGCCTGTGTGTTTGTGCCTCTGCCAGGCCTATGAAGCACTCAGATACATCTTTGCATGGAGTCAGGGATAGGTAGTTAAAAGTGAGGTACACTTTACACATAATAGAGACAGTCAGTGTAGACTTGAGTGAAGCAGTGCATATGGATTAGTACACCTTTTATGAAGTGCAAGTGGTGTCTACTGTTATTATTATCAGTATTCATTGTGTAATACCCAGCCTTTCAGACTGGCGTCAGTACTTGTCAGAGGGATTCAGAGGGACACAGCTAAAATATGTTTCACAATCAGGGAAATACCTGAAAAGTAGTCACAGTTAGGAAGTATGGCCTCTGCCTAATCAGATATGCCAGTGTTTGTCCTGCTATGATACTGTGTGGGAGTTGTAAAGTGCCTCTGTAACATTATTTGCTGCTAGAATGGCTGCTTCTCTTATCACACTCATGTAATGCAGTTCCACAACAATTGCTGGTAAAGATCCACAGAACAAGCTTTGTGTTATGGCCTTCCGATTTTTCCTTTACATTCACTCATTGTAATGCGTGGTATATTTATTTCAGCACCAAGTTATTGTATATCTGCTGTGGCTTAGTGGTACTTCATGCAGTCTGGTGTGTCCAAGGTCTGGGGTTCGAGACTGACAGAGGTGTTTTATTTTGCTGCTGAGCAGAAAAAGGGCCCTGACATACAGAGTGATTAAGGCACTTTTAAGCAGTTGTAAGCGGGTTTGCACGATGCTTAGCAATACTTAGCTAAGCGCACAAAAGCACACTCGCGCACCCCCGTTAACTACTGCTTAAAAGTGCTTACTCCCGCTAACCCCCGCGCTAATTTCTTTGAAAGAAAAGAAAATGGGGAGATAGGAAAGTGGAGAAAAAGGGGGCACAAAGAGGGAAAGACAGTAAGAAAACCAGCTCGGGATGTGCAGGACGGGTGTAGGGAACGTCCATAGCTGCCCATTTCTTTACCAGCAACAGCTGTGCATATGTTAGAAATTTGGAGTGAAATTTGAAACCTTCCACCCCTGAGAGAGGGGTGAGGACAACAGAGTATGTTGTACTGCCAATTATAATTATCAGTTTACATGCCCTGCGGATATGTGTGCGAAATGGGCAGCTATGTATGGGGCGTAATTTTTTTGTGGGAACAGATTGCCCTTTTTTTTTTTCTTTTTCAGGTGAGAGTGGAAAGTGCGGTAGAGGAAGTAGGTATATTTGGGGAGGTAGGTTGGGGAGGTAAACAGACAAGACAAACAAGACGCATACAGGGGCGGAATATGACACATGGGGTGGGTGTATACAATTGACGGGGACGGATGTTTAGTAATCGCAAGCCCATGAGCCCACAGATGGTAACAGTGGAACTGAGATCCCCACCCATGGGCAGTCACCACTTCACCTTCACAGCCCCGAGGGTGGCTGTGCTGGGGGCTGCGTAGGAGGGGCAGGCTCACCCATGAGTCGCGCCACTCTCGCCTCGAGCTGGTGTAGGGGATCAGCGACTGAACGCTGGATCTCCCTACGCACCACAGCCCGGACCCTTCAGAGGGTGACAGGTGACCCCTCTTCACCCACACTTGCACGGGGGGATGAGCCCCATCCCCTGCAGCGCTTCCACCTGAAGGTGGCACAGGACCAACAGAGGAGAGGAGCCTGGGCTGGGCACCGGACCTGCTGGTGCCAGGTGCATTCGCCAGCTGAGGAGGGACAGGTGGGTCCGCTGGGACCGGCCTTCCCATACGTTCTGTGTTTAGGTGTGTTTAATTACAACATAGACAACAGCATTCTAAATTAGTTGTAACAGCATGCAGTAATATTCCCATTGACCCAACACACCAAGGTTCCAACAGTTGAACAGCAAGCATAACACATGCATATATTGAATGACAGTGGACATTCCAACAGCATGCAGGGATGATTGGTGGCAACAAGCCACCAAGATTGGGGTGATTGAACAGGGCACATGCATCAAAGTTCATGCAGATATTTATAGAACAATAGGACATATGTCCCAACAAATGTTGTCAGATTAGACATACCCACTGAGGTGTGGAATTGCATTGTTTATGCACATACAGTAGGGTGTAAAAAGATACTTCCATTAACATCTTATATGTACTTTTAGTCTACACTACATTCCTCTTGACTGCAGGTGTATATCCCCTACATGTATTTTTACACTAGGCAATGTGCATTAGGTTGTGTAATGGGTTTGGCTAGTTCATTATATACCTGACCTATATATGACATACTAACTGTCCAAGATGCAAATGTTACTGCTACATACTTATATATTTTATGCATATTTTATGTATATTTATATATCTACATATCTGGATGTGTTCACATGACATTTTCAGTTATATTTCTACAGAACCCTACATTTCAAGTAGCACACTCACATTTCTGGGGAACACATTAACAAGCTACTCGTGTGCCAGATTTACATATGCATGCCAGCCAATAACCAACTGTTGAGGACTGTATATATATATATATATATATGCTTCACAACTACTGGCACTTCCTTCATCCACTTTATATGGGACTGCCCAGCTGTGGGTTGACAGCACTTAATACAACAGTACTATTTATATAATGCAAGGGTACAACAACATTTCAAAGTAAATGACACCAGACATACTCCAAGTATTATACCTTTATTAATTACATTACACACTTTTCTACAGGCTCTCTCATTTATTTAATATTACAGTGCATACAGAAGACTTATTCAAGACGTATTATACCTTTATTAATAGGTTACAACACTCTTTTTTCAGGCTCGCTCACTTATGTTACATAACAGTACATGCAGAGATATTATTCCGGACTTATTTTACCTTTATTAATGGGTTAATACACTCTTTTTCTGGCTCTCTGACTGATTTTACATAACAGTACATGCAGAGAAATTATTCAGGGCATTTTATGGCTTTATTATTGGGCTACAACACTTTTTTTCAGGTTCTCTCACCTATTATATATTACAATACATGCAGAATAATTACTAACCTGCCTGGTGGCGCAGCCTTAGCAGCCTATCTGCATAGGCTTGCTGATTCGCAGCATGAACACCTGCAGCTGTGAAGTAAATGAAGGGATATTGAGATATACCTATCCATTATATAGACTAAATTAGCATGTCATACATACTTCATTCCATGGCTACCTACTCAGTAGTGGGGCATCTTGCATGTCACGGGCCTCCTGGATCCATTGATTCAGTACGTCCTGCTTCTGTCTCTTCAGGTCTGCATGGTGGTGACGGACCTGCTCACCAGTCCGAGGGACGCCTGTGGCACTGGTGAGATCATGAGCTAACCGGTTCCAAGCCTCTGCTTTGTACTCCATCCCTTGGAACTGGCCCTGCAGGAGTCTTGACTCATGATGGTGGACAAGGAGCCAAACCATGTATTTTGACTCATTGATGCCCCAGCGTTGCGCTCGAAAGCGACTACCCTCTCCAGCACCAGACATTCTGACTGCAGATGGGAACTACAATCAGTTATGGCGAGTATTTCCGCCTGTGGAGCTTAAATATGCCGCATTTCCCGCACTTTTTTGTGATTGGCCATTTGCTTAGCAATGGTTAAACTTCCATTTATAAGTATATGTATGTTAACACTGCGTGTTTATCCTAAGCTGTCATGGCTTAGTGATTCAGTACTTTGATTATGGTGCACAGTGTCCCGGGTTCGAACCTTGTCATTGTTTTTTATTTTACTACTGTCCAGACAGGCTAGGGGGTGTGGCTGTGTTTAGGCGACTTTGCTCTACGTTGCCCCACGTTGTGCTGGTTAGCGCGGTGCGCAGCTCCACACAAACCTATTGCGCTAGGTAAAGTGCTGCTTAGCTATGAGCAAATATATTGCGATGGGTAAAGCGATACTTAGCTATGGGCAACTATACTGCGCTGGGTAAAGCGATGCATAGCTGTGGGCAACTATATTGCTCTGGGTAAAGCGATGCTTAGCTATGGGCAACTATATTGCGCTGGGTAAAGCGATGCATAGCTGTGGGCAACTATATTGTGCTGGGTAAAGCGCTGCTTAGCTATGGGCAACTATATTGCGCTGGGTAAAGCGATGCTTAGCTATGGGCAACTATATTGCGCTGAGTAAAGTGATGCATAGCTGTGGGCAACTATATTACGCTGGGTAAAGCGATGCTTAGCTATGGGCAACTATATTTCACTGGGTAAAGTGATGCATAGCTGTGGGCAACTATATTGTGCTGGGTAAAGCGCTGCTTAGCTACGGGCAATTATATGTCAAGATCCTTCTTATATTTATATATATACATTTTGTTCTCTGATACATAGGCCATTTCAATGCATTTTAGTAAAATTTTATTCATATATGTCAGGAATTATTTCATATACTAATTTAAACATAAAATAGAAAGGGGAGTGGTGGGACTCGAACCGTGAATGCCTCCTCTTTGTGCGAAGGCTCTACCACTACACTATTGCTATTTGGCTTAATTTGCATAAACATTTCTTATTATGCTCTTTGATGTCGGAATTGCTAACTGTCGCTAAGCAATGGGTACACCTGCGCGCACACGCGTAAATACGGGCAGCTATATCGAGAATGATAAAAATTAAATAAAAGTTTTACATTTTATAACTGTACTGGGGATTTACAATGTGAGGGAGTGTAGTGTTGGGTATGCAGACATTTGAGCGGACTCGCTCATGTGTGTTGACATTTCACAATTCAGACACTTGCAGCGGCGTGGACCTTAGGACTGCTCGGCAGTCAGACACTCCCCCTGCCTTCCTGCACAATCCGTGTTAGACTTGGAGTACAATCAGTGTGCCCTCATGAATATGCATGGCACGCTGACGTCATACCGTTCAACTGCAGTTTCCAAGTAAGACTTATTTAGTCTTACACGGAGGATTCATGAATCCGGGGGGGTTATGTTTTTTAACAAAGATATAACATATTTGTACATCAATGGGATGAAATAGTGCAGGTTTATATTGTATTTAACATTCAGGATCATGCTTATTAATATTAGTTTTTTAAAGCCTGTATCTTAAGATCTGAAAATTCAAGGTACATTTGTTTAATGTTTTGCTTGCATTTGGAGAACTTTGTTTTGGTCTGACCATATTTAATTGTTCATGTAGGAACATGGTAGTAGTTACATTTATACTTACATATATTTATTTATAGTTATTCTCCTGGTATTTAATTATTAATTTTTGTTAGTAGGGTAGGGTCAGCCTTATATTTTATGATGTATTACATTATTTATTTGAACAAACTATGTGATTGAATTTTTAGGTGTTTATGAATTATGTTTTACACCTATTTCATCATATGATTTATATGTGAATGGTGACTGGTGTAGTGACAAGTATGGAGTGTATAAATGGTGTATTGTAATTAACTTTAGTTATGACGAAGTCCTAATTTTTAGGATGAAAGTGCTCATCTAAAGTTTTTTTTTTTTTTTTTGGAAAATAAAGAATTCTTTCCTGCATTTCTGTTCACTGCATGCTTCAATTCTCTACTTCCGGTACACTGTGTTTTTCAAAGTTTTAAGCTTATTAAACCCAGTTTTATTCTCCACTGTAGCAGATTTTCTGTTTTGGAGTCTCCCTTCACCTCCTTTCTGTCCTTCAGTTTTTCTGCTTGCCTTCTCCTAACTATAGTGTTCCTTTGGGTCAATACCTTCATTTTTTCATCTCAGTGTGATATGCTGCTTTCTGTACTGGGATGCAAGTCCCACTTCTATTTTCTAGTGTAGTAGTGTCCCCTTTTTGTACCTTGTTCACCTTCCTAACTTTGAACTATGCTATGTGTTGTCTCCTTAGCCCTAAAAGTATCCTCGTGCTTAGACCATCATTTTCCAACTTTTAGCCAGTCACCTGTCTCCTAATTCCCCTTGGCTCTCAGTTTCTCATTTATGCTAACTACTTGCTGCTTGTAGCAAAACTGTAAATATGTGTGTGTGTGTGTGTGTGTGTGTGTGTGTGTGTGTGTGTGTGTGTGTGTGTGTGTGTGTGTGTGTGTGTGTGTGTGTGTGTGTGTGTGTGTGTGTTTTATGTGTGTAAAATCTATGTCTTACACCAGGGACATAGATTCATAGGTAAGTACTAGGTTAGCTGCCCTTGGGACATGGCAAATTTCACCTATCCTCCCCTCGCCTCACCTGAGCCACCTCCGGGCTAGGCAAACCAAGGTAACTTGTTTCAGCTAAATTAATTCTACATTTTGCTCCTTCTTTCTGTTTTTTATCTCTGCTTTGCATTTAGACTACTAAGTACATCTTCTTTTATCATGCTTTATCTGTACTCATAATCTCCATGAACTGTAAAAGGTTGTTTATATCTGCTAGCATTACCTTCCCCAGTGTCTTCACTATACTAATAATCATCTCTCTTTTTGTCATTCAGTATTGTAATTCCAGGGGCGTTGCAGTAGAGATCAAGATTGTGACATCTTATGGATCTTCATGTGTGATTTGTTACTTTCAGTTATACTTCTTGTTTGAGTGTCCCCAAGGTTTTGTGATTGTTTTGTGAGGTATTCACAAAACCGATGGGTATCATCAGGAAGCCCCTTTCACAAAATAATGTTTTCTTCCATTCATCTCTCCTGGGATACTAAATTATTTCTCACTGCCACCTACATTCTCCTGCTCAGCTAAACCCAACCTAAACATTTTTATTTTATATGGCCTTGCCCCTTACACTGTCATGTAATCAACTTCTACAGTCCTCTTCCAATACTTTTCTCAGGAGTAAGAAAACTTTGAACCAGAATTTCCAGGTTTCATCCCCTCATTTTCTGTTGCTAGTGTTCTGTTAACCCTGCCACTACTAATGTTACTTCTACTTTATTTGTGATGATGCTGAAAGAAGCTGATCCTTTCCCCTCCCACCAGGTGGCAGCATTCACAGTTCCTCTCACCATAAGGGCTTAATTGAGCTTGTGAAAAAGTGCAGTGTTAGAAACATATACCCAGCCAATAACTGAAAACATTTATGTTCCCAGATTGAAGCCTGGACTGGCATGCATTCTTCATCAGGGTTCTACCAAGACGTATAAAGTCCTAACTGCAAAATATGCTGTGATGCCCTGAGATCCAGTGACAGAAATAACAAGATTCTGAACACATTTATGCAACCTTACCTAGCTTAGTATAACATTTATGTCTGTATAGTTACTAGTCAATCTTACATCAAGAGTCCTTCTTGATGGGACCTATGTTGGGGGTACATCATTTTCACCAATCACAAGACAGTTTTTTTTTCAGACATTTTCAAATTTGTTTTTTCTAACTGTTATAGACTTCTGCTTGCTCCATTTTAATTTGAAAGTTTTATGTTGCAGAACAACTTTTGTTTGTGGTTGCTGCGAATTGTGGTATTGGAGGGATCAGGTATAGGACTTTAGTAACATTTGTTCTGCACACCATCTCCAGTAGTCAGGGACTAGATTAGGCTTAAAACCTGAATAAGTATTGCTCAAGCATAAATGGACATCTGAGGGAATGCTATGATCTGTGTATGTACCTGTATCTCTGTTTTAGGACACATGGCATGGTCTTAGGAGGTAAACAGCATTTCTCCTGTTGAACTCAAATAACAGCTCCTGCTGTCAAGAGATTTACAACTGTTTACATTTTTTGCTGGTGTACTTGTCAGAATAATATTACTATTTGAAAGTATGGACATTTGCTCATTTCCACGTGTTAAGGGAAAATAATGGCAGCTGAATAGGTGGAACACTAAAGCCACATGGCAGGGGAACTGTGTAAGGCTGGTCCCTGCTAGCAAGTTACTGAAAGGCTTCTTGAAAGGAGCACATGATAGTCATTATTCCCATGTAATAAAACTCTGTGTCATACAGTAATCTTCCCATGCAAAAAAATATGTCTTCATTTACACAGAGCTGTAGATTACAGTTTTGTACTTCTTACTGCAGTCCTTTTCAGCAGTTAGTCCATTTAAACCTTAATACCTTATGTGCATTATGATTAATTGTATCTTCTAATTTCTCTGTTTTTTTCTAGTACGTGCACAAAACTTAGACATGGTGAATACTTGTCATGTACATTAGCCCCAGTATCACTTGAACCTTACACCATCTTTTTTCAGTGTAGCTGTTGAGTAAACAGACCTTGTGTTAAAAGGATTAATAAATAAATTCCAGATGACCTAAGTTCATTAGTGGCCCAGGCACTGGAAGAGCTGAACGAGGATGGATGGTATTTAGCATCCCAAGATTGTATTGCAGTTTGAAATAAGAGTGCTCTTTTTTCTTGTCAGTTTAAAAGCTGTCTAAAGTAGCTTTAAACCATTTTTTCTTTGGAGAAGTTGTGTTTATTTTACTTAGTAGGCTTGGCAAAGTGTTTTAAAGTGCAATCTGAAGTAGTTTACTTCATTTGTCTTCAATCTGTGGGTTTCAGATCCACATTGGATCCTACACGGCCGCATTTTCTAGCTATGTATCTGAGCTTCAGACTCCTCCCCTTACTCATAATGCCCACTTTCTCCCTTCAGACTCATTTACCACCATAGAGGTTACAAGCGTGGTTTCTGAGCTCCAGTTAGTGGGTTAAGTAAGTGAACTTTTCTGTGGGTTCTTTCTCTCTGACTGTGTCTATTTTCTTTCTGACATCTTTTTCCCATTCACGACTGCGTCAGATATTAAAAAAAAAAAAAAACTTTTCTCTCCTCTCCTTTTTCTTTCAGAATGTGTGTGTGTGTGTGTGTGTGTGTGTGTGTGTGTGTGTTCCTTTTGGGCCTGTGTGGGTATGGCTGAAGCCCCTAGGGCAGGATTTAGAAAATGCTTAGAGTGTGGCCATAAGCTGTCCCGGCGGATGGCCACATTCTGTGCGTTGTTTGCCTTGGTGCAGATCACTTCAAGTCCCCCTGTCCTATTTGTGCTGGGTTCAACCCCAGAGCACTTAAGGACAGGTGGGACAAACGTTTGAAGGGATTCCTCCCCTCTTCGGGGAGTATTGTCCCTTCCTCCCCAGCAGGGATAGCAGTGGTTGCTTTTTCTACTTCCTCTTCCTCAGCCTCTGGGACTCAAACTTCCGCCAAGAGGACAAGGCCAAAAAGGACCGTTCCCACACACAGTCCCCCGACTGCTCATTGGAGGTGGCTCTGCCACCAAAAATCAGGCCAGCAACTAGGCCTGGGTCTCCTCATCTTCTCTCCCCCAGGTTCTCCCCTGAGCCCAAGGAGACTCATAGCCGATCTCCAGTAAGGACTTCTCCCCACCGGCTCTCTCGTCCATTTTTGTTGGGGTCCTCCCACTACACCTGAATTTTAAGTGAAGGGGAGATGGACAAGATGATGTGGAGATTCATCCGCACTCAGATCCAGATGGGGGTCTTGCCGGTGCCCTCTCCCTCTGGAATGGGTTCCTTACAACCATTGTTCCAACCAGTAACTCCTTCTCTGATCTGACCAGCGGTTTTGGAGTTCTTGGATCCGAGGGCTCTCGGGGTTGAGGGGTTGGTGCTGATGGTACCATGTACCATGACGCCGGCCATTGCCTTGAGCTTGTCGGATCCGACTTCTAATTCTTTTTCTGAATCCGAGTTGCCTTTATGAATATCTAATTTCACTTTGTCTATTTTAATTTGTAGTTCTGCCAGTTCTTTATTCCAGTGCTTTTGTTTGTTTTTATACCAGGCTACCAGTTTCCCATATAAATATGCCTTCATTGCATCCCATATGTCTGCTACCTTGTCTGTGAGGTTTAAATCTAGAAATGTTTGCACCTCTGCAGCATAGTATTGTTTAAACTCTTTAAGGTTTGCTATATAGGCTGGAATTCTTATGATTGTAAATTTTCTCTTAAAGTTAAAATCTATTTCAAAAGTTATTGCATTATGGTCTGAGAAAGGGGCAGATGATTGTTTTGACTTTGCTTATTTTTGTGGTGAAATCTTATGTTATTTACACTCTATCTGTTCTGGAAAAGGTGTTATGTCTATGTGAGTAATGTGTGAATATCAATGAAAATTCACTCCGGGAATCACTTCTGCGGCACTGCTTGACAGGGGCACAGGAAAATAATTTTCTTGGGTGACGAAAGCCAGGGAACCTTTTTGGCTAGGCTTATATAGGCCCCAGGGCCGATAGCCTAGTACCTACCTATGAACCTATATATCTTGTTCGCCATATGTGTTAATGTCCATTAAGTTATGTGGATCAGTAAACTCTGTAAGTAATTTTGATAGTGGAAATTTTTTGTGTATGTTTTTAGTATTTGAGTCCTCTTACTTATTTCTTTATAGAATTAAAATCTCCTGCAATTATTGTATTACCTCTGGAATGTTGTATTATGTTCTCTAAATGTTGCTTGGCTGCCCTGACACCCATTCGTGGTATCTAATAGTTGATCTGAAGTAGTTACTTCATTTGATCTGCAACCTGTGGGAGTCGGATCCGACCTCGGATCTGAGCCGGCAGCTTTCCAAGCTTCAAGATCCGAGCTCCTAGCTCCTCCCCCTACCCATAATCCCTTGCTACCAGCCACATTACCTCAGATCGTTTTTTGCCGCGGCTAAAGACGGTTGCTTCTCTGTGAAGAGCTCCTAGCATTTGGTGAGATTGTTCCTTTTTTTCAATAGAAAACCTATTTCTTAAATATTTCTAGTTAAGTACGTGTGTGTGTTGTTTTAACTACCAAACCCTCCTTGTTTAAAAAAAAAAAAAAAAAAAAAAACAAAAAAACTCTCTTTCTTTTAGTTTTAACTTGTCTCTCACCCTCCCCCCCTTAGTGTTTGGGTGTGTGTGTGAGAGGATAATGGCTGAATCCAAAGCTATTTTTTCAAAGTGTACTGAGTGTGGCCACAAGCTTTCCCCAGCTGATGGCCACACTCAGTGCGTTTTTTGTCTGGGGGCAGCACATTTGTCGGAGGCCTGCCAAATCTGTGCGGCCTTCAACCCTCGGGCACTTAGGGACAGGAAGAACAAGCTGATCCTGGCGGGAAAACTCCCTCAGGAATCGGCTTCTTCTTCCTCTCCCAGCCGGGCCCAAGCTACTTCTGTAGCTTCGGCACCAGCCACTCCGGTAGCTGTACCCGGGACTCAACCTCCCTTATCTGGTACTAGCTCTGTGGAGTCTGGGTCTTCTTCCCATAAGGAGAAGAAAAAGCATAGAGAGAGGGAAAGTCATTCTTCTAAAAGACGGGCCGAGTCTCATCCCTCGGCTCCACCTGAGAAGTTGCTGAAGTCCCCTGAGAGGGTCTCTGGATCCTTGTCCTCTCGGCTCCGTTCACCTTTCTTTTCTCCGGAGCCGGAGGAGAAGGATAGGTCTCCCTCGAGGTCTTCGAGGCGGACTTCCCGGCCTGCCTCGACTACATCTTCGCGGTCCACCAGAAGCATCTCCGAGGCAGACATGGATCGGATGATGCGAAGATTTTTGCAGACCCAGATGCAGATGGGGATGCTCTTGCCCCCCCCCTTGGGAGGGACGGCAGCCCCCATTTTTGCCCCGATCGCTCCTTCTCCGACCCGTTTTCGGGTCTCGGAGTTGTCGGATCCAGGCCCTTTCGGATCCGGGGATACGTCGGCGCCGACAGGGTTGGTATCTTCAACGCCGACTATGCCTTCGAGCTTGTCGGATCCAAGCTCTCGGGGCTGAGGGTTGAGCATCAGATCCGAGGGGGTGGTTGTGTCTTCGGTGCCGATTGGGTCGGAGCACACCACTACCTCGGGTCCGATTGCTTCGGCTCCGACCCCGATCATCTCCTCGGAGCCGAGGAGGTTGCTTTCACAGGCTGGTGATGGCGAATCTCCTTCAGCTTTTGAGGTGGTTGAGAGGGTACTGTCGAGATCATCCAGGTCCCCGATCGGGCCTTCTGATCCACCCGTACCCCCACTGTATCAGGGTCTGTCTTCGATCATCCGTCCATCTGGACAGCCTGCCCAAAGCCTCCAGTTAGTTCCCAGGGAGGAACAACACCCGGTGGACGAGCCTTCTTCGGACAGTCCCGCCGAAGAGGTACCTCGAAAGCACAAGTGCAAAAGGAGGCACCTGGACTCCCCGAGTCCATTACCATGGAAACGGATTTGGAGGATACGGAGGGTTCCCCAAGGTCACCCCCCGAAGATGTCTCATTTGGAGACATCATGGAAATGTTGCGTATAAGAGGGGGGTGGTCTGCCCAAAAACCCTCCCTGGACGAATCCGTATTTCTGGAGGCCTTTGAGGCAGGCCCATCTACCTCCTGGGTGTCCCCCCCAGCCGACCCCTTGGTGGACTTAATTACCGCCAGGGCTTGGAAGGAGCCCGACACCGTGGAGCCTATCCCTAGATGCCCGGATAAGGTCCTCAGCCCTCCTTCTGATAGACCTTCTTGGTCCAAAGGCGCACCGGTTGATGCTATGTTGGTGGCGGCTGCCACTAAGAGAGAACTTGCCCAAGAAAGTTCCTCGGTCCATCCGCCGGACAAGGAGTCCCGAGCCTTGGACCGGATTGGGAAGCGGATGTTTGCTTCAGCAACCTTTGCCATAAGGTCGCTGAACTACATGGCACACACTATCTGGCTGCAACGTGACCTAATCAAGGAATACGCTGCAGCCCCTCCGGAGTCCATGTCGGTCTCGGGCAAAAAGGTTTTTGAGACTCGAATGGCCACTCTAAAGTCCATCTCAAATACATCTATGCGACTTCTTTCCCATGCCACGGAAGGAGCCGCTAGAGCCAGCGGAGCGGGAGTAGTCTTAAGACGGCACTCCTGCCTCCGCCTCTGTGACTTCATGGATCCCTTCAAGGCGTCCTTCGCGAACGCCACTTACGATGGTTCGGCCTTATTTGGCTCAGCAGTTTGCGACACGCTTGTCCAAAGCGAGAAGGATGGGAAGACGCTGTCGGCCGTCGGAGTCCGCTTCTCGAACCCCCACAGATCCTTTTCTAGGAATCAGAGGGGGCAAAAGAAGCTGTGGTTTCGTAAATCTCAGCAATCCCGTCCTGCTGCGGACAACTCGTCCTCTAGAGGCAGAGGAGGACAAGGTGGACACTGGCCCAGGGGCAGAGGGGGCCCGCGTAACTTTGGGTCGAGAGAACCTTTCTCAGAGGGACCCGCGCAACAACCCTGAGGGCTTGCCCGACTGTCCCTCTCTGGAGGCAGTCGGGGGGCGATTATCGGAGCACCGATCAAAGTGGGAGTCCATTACAAACGATCGATGGGTGCTCCGGATAATATCCAGAGGTTACACGATACCGTTCTTGCACCCCCCCAAGCCCAAACATCTCCCCGATGTTCCACCCCATCAAAGGGAGTCCGCAACTTTAGAAATTTCGGAGTTGCTAAGAAAAAGAGCCATCCAGCCCGTCCCCCCAGATCAGTCCGGATCGGGTTATTACTCCAGGTTCTTTTTGGTGCCAAAGAAAATGGGGGACCTCAGACCCATCCTAGACCTTTCATCCCTGAACCTGTTCATACCCAAGGAAAAGTTCCGGATGGTCACCCTCCAATCTATTCTCCCCCTTCTGCAGGAGAACGACTGGATGTGCTCGTTGGATCTCAAGGACGCGTACTACCATATACTAATGGACAGACGGTCCAGGAGGTTCCTCCGCTTCCGGCTAGGAGCCGGTCATTATCAGTTCAGGGTTCTTCCATTTGGCCTAACCTCAGCACCCAGAGTGTTTACCAAAGTCATGGCAGTGGTAGCAGCCCACCTGAGACTCCAGGGCATTCAGGTGTTCCCTTACCTGGACGATTGGCTCCTTACCGCCCCCAACAAGCATCTTCTGGTTACAGCGAGAGATTATGCCCCATCTCTGTTCGGTCAACTGGGCATCTCAGTCAATTTAAAGAAGTCCTGCCTGTGCCCCACTCAAGCCCTAGAATTCATAGGGGCCAGGTTGGATACTCAAATCTCCAGAGTGGTTCTAACACCGACCAGGATAAACAGTTTGTACCGCCAAGTCTTGGATATTCTTCAGAGCCCGGCCCCCCCCAGCAGAATTAGTCCTGAGGGCGTTAGGATCTATGTCGGCGGCGATCGGCCTTTCTCTCCATGCCCATCTGCGGATGCGTGTATTGCAGTGGACTCTCCAGGTCCAATGGTCTCTTTTGACCCATCCTTTGGACATGCCGATTCCCCTGAGCAGAGCATGCAGTGACTCCCTACTTTGGTGGTTACACGCACAGGAACTCAAAGAAGGGAGACCCTTTGTGATTCCCGCAGTCGAAGCCACGTTGACCACGGACGCTTCCTGCCTCGGGTGGGGCGGGCATTATGCAGGCAAGTCAGTCCGAGGCACGTGGACTTCTCTAGAGACTGCATTGCATATCAATGTCTTAGAGATGAGGGCAGTTCTGTTGGCGTTGCAAGCTCTCCATCACCTTCTACCTCTGGTGACTACTGCAGTCCAGACGGACAACATGTCCGTTGTCTGGTACATAAACAAACAGGGAGGGACCAGGTCTTACCCCCTGTGTTGAGAAGCCATGAGAGTGTGGGAATGGGCTATTTCCACCAACCGCTTTCTGATAGCAACGCACATTCCGGGGCGGACCAACATATTAGCAGACAGCCTAAGTCGGGTATTTCTCAGCCCTTACAAGTGGTCTCTGAATCCCTCTGTCGCGAAACAGATATTCCACAAATGGGGTCAACCTCGCTGCGACCTTTTTGCCTCACCCCTAAACTCAAAATGCAGCGATTACTTCGCGATAGTTCCCCCCAAAGGGGAATCCCCCATGAACACCTTGGTTCATGCTTGGCCGCCTGGTCTTCTTTATGCATATCCTCCTCTTTCTCTGATGATGAAATTCATCCAGAAAGCCTGTCGGTTGGGGAGCAGAGTGATTCTCATTGCCCCATTCTGGCCTTGACAAGTCTGGTTCCCCTTTCTGCAGTCTCACAGTGTGGCTCCCCCATGGATTCTGGATCTCAGACCAGACCTAATCTCGCATCCGACGAGATGCCACACTCTGAACCTGGTCAGCCTCCGGCTCACAGCCTGGCTGATGCAGTTCCGTTAATGGCAAGGACTCCCGGTATCTCTTCCCCAGTTAAGGCTATTCTGGTGGCAGCTCATAAGCCATCCACCAGAAAACTTTACAACAGTAAATGGAAATGTTTTTCCATCTGGGCAAAGGATAAGGAATTAGATCCCTTTATGGTTCCTATTCCCACCATCCTGGACTTTCTATCCCTCCTTTTTAGGCAGGGAGCTAGTGCATCCACCATTAAAGTCCAACTTGCAGCCATCTCTCATTATCATGTGGGAGATGGCATAAATTCTTTGGCGTCAGCTAAAATATGCAAAGCCTTCTCTTAAAGCCTCCCATTAAACCGGCTATGCCTCCATGGGATCTTACCTTGGTCTTACAAGCTTTAACAGGACCACCTTTTGAACCGGCGGCCTCAGTGCCCTTAAAATTCTTATCTTGGAAGACAGCCTTCTTGGTAGCAATTACCTCTGCCAAGCGGGTATCAGAGTTACAAGCCTTGTGCATTAAGTATCCATACCTTATTTTTCACAAAGATAGGGTTGCCCTCAGGACTAATCCTTCTTTTCTACCTAAGGTAGCCACAGAGTCTAACATTAATCAATCTATTAACCTCCCTGTTTTCTTTCCTAGCTTCCAAAACAAAGGTGAATACACATTGCACAAATTGGATGTACACAGACAACTACGTTTTTACTTGCATAGGACTAAAGATTTCCGCAAGTCAGACCAGTTGTTTGTTTCTTATGCTAAATCAGCCATGGGCAAACCAATTTCTAAGGTGACAGTAGCAAATTGGATTTCTCAATTTATCAGACAAGCATACATTTCAGTTGGGAGGTCAGCTCCGGTTGTCGTTCGGGCACATTCTACCAGATCTGTGGCTACCTCAACAGCGGTTTGGTCTAGAGTTCCAGTAGACGATATTTGCTCAGCAGCTACCTGGTCCTCTTCCCATATGTTCATTTCTCATTACATGCTGGACATGATCTCCTGAAGTAGGGCTTCCTTTGGCTCCGCGGTGCTTCGGAATATCCTTCCGTAGGGACCACCCAGGGCCTTTAGGTAAGCTGGGGACTCTGTCCCACAGGTTGCAGATCAAATGAAGTAACTACTTCAGATAAAGAAGTTATGTACTCACCATAACGTTCCATCTGAGTAGATACTTCATTTGTCTGCAACCGACCCCCCCTGCCATCCCCCGAACCTCGGTAAAGTATTGTCCTGTGGAGAATTTCTCTCCGTCTTTAGCTTATAGGGCAAAATAACCGATCTGAGGTAATGTGGTTGGTAGCAAGGGATTATGGGTAGGGGGAGGAGCTAGGAGCTCGGATCTTGAAGCTTGGAAAGCTGCCGGCTCGGATCCGACTCCCGCAGGTTGCAGACAAATGAAGTATCTACTCAGATGGAACGTTATGGTGAGTACATAACTTCTTTTTTACCAGGATATAAGCCAAACCAGTACTTGCGTATTATGACAACCAGGTTCCAAACAACTCAGTCCTCATGTATTTGCATGCATATGTCCCAGAATTTGTTATGTGTAAGTACTTTTCAAAATTTTTTTTTCTGTTCATCTGCTTCCCCTGTCACCTTTTGTTTATCAGTCAAGCCAATTCAAGGTGTTTGATAGCAAAATTGCAGGCTTCCAGTCTGAAAGTTTTCATGTTCTTACTGTTGTCATTTAAAGGGTCACTCTACCACTTCCAAAACTTGCCTTGGACCAATACATAAATTTTGCAACTCACTTCACATGTTAGGTCCTGCCCACGTATCACGTGACTCTCTCTAGAGTGTTTAATTCCTGATTTCATTCCCCCATGCAAATTGAACCTTTAATGTAATAGCTCCTACTGAACTTGTAGTTCTTACCTCCCAGGCTTTTATGTGTAATAAAAATTGTATGTACTCTGTATCCATTCGTTCAGTACAATGATGGGGTTGTGGCCGATTGCGAGTGGCTGCAGCAAGTCCTTTTAACAGTGGCAAGAGATCATGTTACAAGGTCCCTGCATTCTCAAAATATTAAAGGGGGAAAATGCCACCAGTCCTAAGGAATGTTTTTCTCTTGGTGACATTTTTAGGGTGATAGAACAATGGCGATATCTGAGGCCGCTGCATATCTTTTTTCCTTTATTTTTCCAATGTTTGGATCAAATTCCTGTGAATAACTGCCATGCAACTGAACATTGTGAGTATAAGCATTATAGATAGGTTATTTGAAGTTGCCGATCTTGATAGTTACCAGCATCTCGCCTTCAGGGTCTCCCCCCAATAGCAGCAAGATGCAGAACTGTGGGCAGTGGTAGCACACCTCTCATCTGTCCAGATTTTTGTAGAATAAAAAATTACTGGCTGCTCACCTTCATGTATTCGCCTGCCCTTCACATTTCAAATTTCGGGACTTATTTCTAATAATAAACACAGGGAAATGTGAAGGGCATGCAAATACATGAAGACTGAGTTGTTTGGAACCTTGTTGCGATAATACGCAAGTACCGCCAAACAATTTATTAATATTGACACTAAAAATATTCCTGAGTTATCATTGACTGTATTTATGATGTTGGGCATCAGCGTAGTCTTTCTCCATAATATTGCTACACCTCTTTGCTTTTTATTATATTCTCAACTTGCTAGTAATGTGTAATTATGCATATTAATCTTATTAATGTCTTGCTGTATAAGGTGTGTTTCTTGTAAAAAATACTACTTGCGCTTTACATAGCTTAAGATATCTTTTTAAGCTTCCTCTTCTACAGCTGTTATTTAAGCCAGTGACATTGATAGAAATGCATTTCACAGTTGGACTAACTATACCTTTGTATTTAACCATTGTCCTGTTTTTGTGTTGTTGCATAACACTGCATGTGTGCTAAAAACTTTTTACTATTCATTTCATATATGTTATAAATGCATTGCATAGACATCCATGTAAAAGGTACAAATAAAAACTATCTGGATAAAAAGTGATTTTCAAAATATAAACGACCAATCATTCCCTTCATGGGAGAAAAGATCCCATCCTTGAATAGATTTGCCATTCAAGTGACCCCTCTTATCCCTAGTCAACATCTTCCCTCAGCTTTCCCAACAACAAAAATAACTAAAACCATCAAATTCTTATTGCTCGTGTGCTATCAAACTTCAGCTATTGAACTGTATAATATTCAGTTAAACACTTACAGAGATTGTTATATGATATTACTGTCCCTAGTTAAATAAAATAGTGTAACCCACTTTAAATACATTGTTCTAGTATATACATCTTGTATTTTATCTCACTGTAATATTTAATGTCCTTCAACCAACATCTGTTTTCAGTGTAACAGTGTCTATTGTATAGTGTCAACATTTTATTTAGACGACAATTTATTATCAATGCATTTCTTGTTTCATTTATCACCATTGTATAGATATATATCCTTTTGCCCATAGGTATATTTCTAAGTATCCATTTTATTTTTATTGTTTCTTTAAGCCAGATTTAATATACAGCTAAGATGACTGTTAGTATTTGTTGCAAACCCTATGTGTACACAGTCCAAGTAGGTTCATATTTCCTACTGTTAAGACAATAGAGCCTTATGAACCTTCATTTGTTTCAGCATCCATTCGGGTTAATGAAAACATTGTTATTGTTGTTATAAACTGTAGATTTTGATATATAATAACATTTTGACTTCTAATGTAATCTCTATGTATAAAATAAACAACATTTTATATAGTACCTTCATCTGTTGAGTAGAATTCTTTACATCTTTAGATTTAGGTCTGTTGAGTTGATATTATAGGCTTTCATAATGTTCTAGTTTAATAGCGAAGTTATATACTATTTTTGTGATATTTTGTACTTTAGATAGCATCAGCAGTTAATATGAATTTATTAAGGCTTCATCTGGTTCATGTAATCTCTTACTTTTATCTTTTCTTGTGCCTTGTTTTTTTCTATGAAACACAAGAGAATTCTAAGCATTTCATAAATAATATCTGAACTGCTCTTAGTATATTAAACATATAAGCATTGCTGTATCTCTTGTTTAACAATTGGACTGAATCTATTCATCTTCATAGTTAATGACTGACTGTGGACTGATATCAAAACTAGTTAATGTTTATCACATACGAGTGTCATTTCTTATTTGCCAGTTTTAAGTATGCTGATTCTTATTATGCTTTCATGACATTTATATCCTACCATACTAGTTCTTAATTACATCTAGTTCAGCCTCTTACTGACTACATTTGTGTAGATATATATTTATTCATTGTTTTTTTAGCTGTTAAAATATTACTTTTCTTGTTATAAGTAAGTCATAATTTCTTTTATAGCTGTGTGTCCTAGTATGCATACATATGAGTTTACATTAACTGTTTACATCACTTGCTTCTGTCTTGTTCATGATGTCATTTTCTTTGGATTTTTTATAGTACTTTGTGGTAATTTTTCTTATTTCCTTGTAGAATTATTAAATGAATGCTATGTATATGTACATACTCAGTAATGCTTTGAAGCATTTGTATTTTGGTGAAAATATGTATTTGTCACTTTAAGAGCCTTTTGGTTTAAGTTAAGCACCATACTTGCTTTGCTTCAAGTGCTAGTCACTCTCTCTAATCAAGCACTTTCGTTTTTGGCCATTTATGAATATGCAAACGACTCTAATAGCTTTTTTTTTTATTGTAATACCTCAAGATATATTAAAAACATATTTTACCAGCTCGTGTCTTCGTTGGGAAAGCAGAGAACTGTAAGTGAAGCTTTTAGAGTTCTAGAATAGGCTATGAGCTTAGAAAGCAGATGTTCTTCGTGTTTCACTTTTGTAGTCATCACATTCGGGTTATCCTGCCAGGGGTAGCCCTCAGTCAGCCCGAATACCAGTGGCTTAGTATTTCTGCCTTGGTTGCTGTCGCTAAAGGACTGACGTCAGGTCGTCAGTGGTATAAAATCAGGCAGCCGACACCATTACATCAGTCTTTCTTGCCAAGGAGCCTGAAGCAGAAGCAGTTCACACAAGTGTCGGTCGGCCACTGCCTGAGTTTTTGTTTCTGAACTGAAGTTGAAGTCTTCTAACGCTAAGTACCCTGTTGGGGATCCTTTTTTCTTGCTCTAACCGATGTCAGAAAAAGTTAACAATTGTCTCACCTGTGGAAAGCAAATACTCCACTGACACTTCCATTCTTACTGCGTCACCTGTTTAGGCCCAGACCACAACGTCCCTCGCTGTCGCTTTTATGCTTTGTTCAACACCAGAACTTTACATCATCGGGCCCTTATTATAGCTAGCTATTGTCACTCTCAGTCCTTGAATTCTGATATGGCTTCAGTAAGCCATCTGACTACTGATCTTTATCCAAAAAATGTAAGGATAAAGACAGAGACAGACTGCACAGGTCCAAAACTGCAGACAGTGCTTCCATTAAGCTAGTCATCAGTTCTCTGGTCCTCAGTGAGGTGCTTTTGCAGCCCCTGATGCCCACTTCTGTGAATTCGCATGCCACTACCAAAACCCTTTCGGAGTCCGGTATACCGTGAGACTCTTCTTCGACTAAGGATCCTGCGTATGTCTCTGCCTTGTATGGTTCTGGAGCCGCTGAACAGGCACCAGCTTCCAAGGAAGTACTTTGCACTACCGATTCTCGACACAAACCAACAACTTCTTTCGCGTCTTCAGTTCTTTCTAAAACTACCAAGTTTCTAAGGCCCAGGGTACGAACTACGCCCAAACAAAACGATGACCCAAGCTCTGGCTTCATTGCCTCAATCTCAAATGCTTAAAATGGCAGAAGACCTTATTATGCTTATTAGGGGAAGCCAGGCTACCCCTTCCAAAAGGAAAAGAGACTTGTCCCCAGTAGTTTTATCTGAACAGGAGTCCAATGACTCTGATGCTTCTGAATATGAAGACATGCAACCCTTCTCTGCTTATGAGGATTCTGATGCAGAGGAAATCCATTCCTTCTGCCTCTCCACCCGAGGATTTTTCATTTGGTGAAACCCTTCATACTTTAAGGGAGCATTTCCAATGGGAATGTCAGGACTATCCTCAATCAAAAAAGAGACTCAGGGAATTCTTAGATTTACCCCAGCACAGACCTTTGGCCATTCCTTCTGTCCTGGATGTTGTTGATGATGTTTTTATGGAATCCAGTTTGACTCCTGACACCCTTCCTCCTGCTCCCAGGAAACCTGACATGTACTACAGAGTCCCTGACTCTCTCAAATTCCTTTTCAAAAATCCTACTGCTGACCCAGAGGTCATCTTTCAAGGGCCTAAAGGAATTAAAGCAACCTCAGCTAAGAATCCCACTCCCTCAAACAAGAATTCCCGAGCTTTAGACAGATGGGGTAAAAAAGTATATATCTCTGCTACTCTTGCTGTTAGAGCACTAAATTGTCAGTTTGACATGCTGAAATATCAGCAGCATACCATAGAACTCCTCAAACAAAAAATATCCTCCTTTCCTGCTTGTGCAGAAACTAAAGAATTACAAGAGCTTATGGATTCTGCAATCCAAGTTACTAAGCACACCTTGAAATGTGGCTTTGACGCCCTAGAAGCATCTTGCAGGGCAGCAGTCACTGGTTCAGTCCTTAGAAGGCATGCTTGGCTTAAGGAACAGACCTTGCCAGACCATGTCAAATCAAAATTATTGGACGCACCATTGAACAAAATAATTTGTTTGGCACCAAGGCAGAAGAGGTCTTAAAAAGATGGAAGAAAAAGCTAAATCTATGCATACAGTTAATGACTTTTTACAGGTCCAGCCTCCGAGGTTCAGTAGGCATTGTCCCTATAAGCACTGGTCCGTTCTGGCCCCCTCCAGGCCAGCACAGCCCAGACTCAGAGGAAGCAGGCCTCCCAGACAGCAGCCCCAGGGAATGCAGAGATCTAAAGAATGGAGTTCCTCCTCTTCAAAAACAGGGAGTGCTAAGTCACCCCCTTATGGTAAAAACTCACAATGACTTTACACCTCCACCCCTTACCACTGCCCACCTGCTTGTGCCTCTAGGAGGAAAACTCTCCTTCCATGCAAACAACTGGGCCTCTATTACCAATGACCGATGGGTCCTCAACATAGTGTCCCAGGTATACAAATTTTATTTCCACACTCTGCCAATCCCAAAAGGGTTCTCAGACCTTCCTTCAAACCAGTGGGAGAGGCCAAAAAGCAAGTCCTTTCCCTGCCCTCATGAAGGCAATACAGCATGTTCCTGAAGACCAGATAGGCCAAGGTTTTTATTCAAGACTTTTCCTGGTACCCAGAAAAGAGGGCACCTGGCACCCAATCCTCGAGTTATCCATTCTAAACACTTTGCTGGTGATACCAAAATTCAAAATGCTAACCCGTCAGCAGCTTCTTCCTATGCTTTCCAAGGATGCTTGGTTTGCCACCCTAGACCTAAAAGAGGCCTACCTACACATTCCAGTCAGGGAATCTTGTAGGAAATATCTACGTTTCAGGGCAGGATCTATGCACTTTCAGTTCTCTGCACTTCCCTTTGGCTTATCTACTGCTCCCAGAGTTTTCACAAAATGCCTTGCTCCAGCCATTGCTTTTTGCAGACAAAGAAATATTCACATTTACCCCTACTTAGACGATTGCCTGATTCAAGTGGACAGTCAGGAAAAGCTGTTACAGCACCTGACCTTTGTAAAGGACCTACTGACCTCCCTGTGGTATACTGTCAATGAAAAGAAATCAAAACTAGTACCCACACAAAAAAATTGTATTCCTAGGAGCAAGCCTGGACACAGTATCCCAGATGACATTCCTTACTCCAGAAAAACAAGCCTTCCTGATAGGCAAATTCTCTCAACTAACCACCAGAACCCAATTATCCGCAAGGAAAATCCTGCAAGCTCTAGGGTTCATGGCCTCCTGCATTCTACTCATTCCATATGCCAGACTGCATATGAGGAAACTACAATGGTACCTAAAAAGCCCTAGGTGTCAACACTCTCAAGACCTGGAGACTATCATACCAATGATACCTTGTCTAAGGAGAGATTTCCTTTGGTGTGCAACAGCATGCAACCACAACAAGGAACTTTTCTTCTCACAACCCCATGCCACCCAGACCCTTATCACAGATGCATCAGACTATGCCTGGGGTGCACACCTGGACTGCAAGTGCATTCAGGGCCGTTGGAGCCCAAATCAAATACATCTGCACATCAACCAAAAAGAGATGCTAGCTATTTAGCATGCCCTGACAGCTTTCAGACCCTACTCTCCCCGGGGCCCCTACTGATCAAAACAGACAACACCACAGTGATGTGGTATATCAACAAGCAGGGAGGGACTCACTCTTATCCTCTCTGCAGGCTCACCATAACCCTTTGGCACACTGCCTCAGCCATGCAGCTACACCTGCTAGCACAATTCCTACCAGGGTCCGTAAACTCTCTGGCAGACAACTTAAGCAGAAACCTTCTAGACCCACATGGGTGGCAGCTAGACTGCAGAATCTTCACCCTTGTAACCCAGAAATGGGGCACCTAGAAGGTGGATCTCTTTGCCTCCCACTCCAATCATCAGCTCAGCAAATTCTGCACCAGGGAACCTCACAGCAAGGCCTGGAAAGTGGATGCTCTGTCCTTCCAGTGGGTTAACCTCTCGGTCTATGCATTTCCCCCTCTACCACTCATTTCACGGGTACTGTTCAAAATAAGGGAAAAAAAAGCAGAGGGCAATCCTGATTGCCCCAGACTGGCCACGTTGGCACTGGTACCCACTGCTGCGCAGCCTGTCTCCCCTGCCACCATGGCACCTACCTCAGATTCCAACACTCCTGATCCAGAAGAATGGAGAATTCATGCATCCCCAATTGCAGACCCTCAACCTGGCAGCCTGGCTTATTCTCTGACCTCTCCTCAAGCTGCCAGCCTAAGCAAACAAGTCCTAGATGTTATACATGAGGCCATATGCCCCAGCACTAGAAAGTCCTATGCTGACAAATGGAAAAGGTTTTGCACCTGAATCCAGGCTAAGGGAGCATAAACAGCACAGCCCTCCCTACCTCTCATCCTGGATTACCTAGCAGACCTACTACACAGGGGTCTATCCTTCCCTTTTATTAAAATTCATGTCTCTGCCATCTCTGCTCATTAAAGCAAAAAGCACCTCTCTTCTCACATTCCCTCATCAAACAGTTCCTAAGAGGGGCTAACAACTTAAGGCCACCCAGAAGAGCTCCTACCCCAGCGTGGGACCTTAACTTTGTGTTGGAAAAGCTCACCCTACCCCCTTTGAACCTGCAGCTTCAGCAGAGTTAAAATTCCTGTCTTGGAAAACAGCCTTGCTTCTGGCCATCACTTCAGCTAGAAGAGTTTCAGAGCTACAAGCACTCATGGCTGTAGAGCCCTTCATCATTTTCCATGCTGACAGGGTCTCCCTCAGGACTAACCTATCCTTCATGCCTAAATTGGTGTCCAGTCTGGCTCTCAACCAATCCATTCATTTGCCCACCTTTTTCCCTAACCCACAAAACAAAGGGAAAGGATTCTGCACTCTCTAGATGGACACAGACAGCTCAGATTCTATCTGAATAGGACTAAATATTTTAGAAAAACTAACCAACTGCTAGTCAGCTTCGCAGCAGGGCCAGAGGGGAAAGCCATATTCAAACAAACAGTCTCTGAATGGATAGCACACTGCATCCATTTCTGCTACAAACAGCACGGGAAACTGCCCCCAAAGGGGGCCAGGATGCATTCCACCAGGGCAACCTCAATCTCTGCAGCTTTTCTCAGAGAGGTCCTGGATGTTGCAACATGGACTTCTGTTCATACCTTCACTAAGCATTGCCACCTGCCTATCTTCTCCAAATCCAAGGCAGGCTTTGCCACCGCAGTCTTGCAGGGCATCCTAGCCAGCCCCCAGTCTTCTTGACTGCCTCCACCCTTTTCTTCAGCTTTGGGAATCAACCCAAATGTGATGACTGCAACAGTAAAACACGAAGAACATAGTACAGTTGTGTACACCTACCATAAATGTAGATGTTTGAGTGTATTCACTGTTGCAGTCCTTTCCCCCCTCCACCCCCCTTGTCTCTCTCTATCTCTACCTCTCTCCTTATAGGGATTTTTGGTATTTGCTTTCTACTGGTGGCTCCTAACAGTTGCGGCAAGAAAAACTGATGTAATGGCTTCGACTGCCTGATTTTATACCACTGATGTCCTGACGTCAGTCCTGGAGCGACAGCAACTGACGCAGAAATACTAAGCCTCTGGTATTCGGTCCGACTGAGGGCTACCCCTGGCAGGATAACCCAAATGTGATGACTGCAACAGTGAATACACTCGAACATCTACATTTATGGTACACAACTGTATTTTTTTACTTTGTTTCCTCTAATTCATTTAAAATGACCATCAGCACCCACTGCACCACAGAAAAGTGCCCCAAACAGCATTTTTAATATTAATAACACTATTTTAACTATTAGCACATAGTTTACAAAGGAACAAATCATAAACATTTGATTTTTAAAGTTATATCATTTTATATTTTGTAGACCATTCGCACTAGAGTTAAAAGCAGTATAGCATAAACATCTAAAATAAGACAAATATCAAAGAACTGCTTTAATATGTAGAACAAGTATTACTAACCTGCTATGTCTTATCATATGAAAAATGGAATTGCCATGCATGCTTTTAGGTTTTAATAGTTTAAAGTGTCTTTTATGACTCCTCCTCACAGGGTTGTGTTTCTGGGGTGTCATTTAGACACCACATTTTAAAGAGCTTTTCGTCCACGGGGGAAAAACAGATCTATATCTAGATCAGTTTCTAAGGTTTTCCACTCAGACTTCATTCACTCCGAGGAATACCACAGGATTTTGGGTCTCATGGCATCTACGATTCTCATGATGCCCTTGGCAAGACTCCATATGAGAAAGATACAGCTCTTTGGTCCCAGCAACAATATCCTTTTTTTTTTTTTTTTTCAAATCCCAGTGCTGGAAGAAAAATCACTTCATGGAGACATAAAATATTCTTAAATCCAGGTCCTCCCTTCTTCCTCCCTTTTCAAAATCATTCAGTTACCATAGACATCCCTAACTTTACTTGGGGAACAGTTTCAGGAAGGATAAAAGTGCAAGTTGTGTGTGACACCAAGGACAGATGTCAGCACATAAATACAAAAGTGATGCCTGTCTTGATCAAGGCACTCAACTCTCTGAATCATCCTTGGTCCCTCAGGATCTCTTCAAGTTGTTACACACACACAATACCACAGATGTGAAGTTGTTCTATCTCACCGTTCATTCTTTACTGATGGGTTTGGAGCCGATCCCTCAGCTCCGAGTCGGCCAGTTGCAAAGCTCGAGGTCTTCAAATAGCTCGAGGCCAAGTCCCTATCCCATGATGCACATGGAGTTACCCCAGATCTAGTTTGCCGCTGCAATAGATAGGAGGTTCTGCATTAGCTTGGGCCAGTAAAACTGTTTTTCATCTTACTTATTGCTTATATCTAGATAGTTAGATAGTTTAAATAGTTTATAAAGCTCTTACAGCTTTCCAGTGTGTGTGTTTCTGATTTTAGTCCCTTCCCTTAGTGTGATTTAAAATTTTTCTAGTTGGCCTCTTGTTTTAGGCCTAGTTTAAAACCTTTTGCTAACTAATAGAGTGTGTTTAGGACAATTAGTTAAATAGTGTATAGTTTTTGCTGTGTGGTGTGTTTAGCTTAGTAAAGGCTTGATTCTATTTTTACTGTTACACTTTTTGTAGTTAACAGTAATTTGTCTGACTTAAAATATTTAGACAGAGTGTTTTATCTTAGCAGCTATCTCCTTTTTTTGCATAGTCCGCTCATTTGTGTGTTTTCAGACAGTTGGTGGTGACAGTAAAGGCTTTTCCTGTCACTTTAATATTTACACTTGCACGTGTGTGTGTGTGTGTGTGTGTGTGTGTGTGTGTGTGTGTGTGTGAGAGACGTAGCCTGATTTTATTAAGGCTTTTGGTAAATAATTACTGTTAGGTTATTTTTGTGGTGACAGTAATTTTTCTCTCAGACTTTCAGTGGCTGACCAAGACAAGCAACCCAAGTCTGGTTTCAAAAAGTGCCCAAAGTGTGGCCAAAAGATGTCGGTAACAGACAGCCATGTAAATTGTGTGTTCTGTCTAGGAGCCCTGCATTTGCAGGATAGCTGTGCTATATGTCATTCCTTCTCCTCAAGGGTCCTACAGGAAAGGAAAAGAAAACTTATTGACAGAGGATTGTTGAAACCGTCGTTTCAAGAAACTTTGAGCGACCAAGATGGATCCAGCAAGTCCTCAAAGTCTTCTAAGACTTCAGACTCAAAGAAATCTTCGACTTTGGCTCCACTACCATCAGAACCGACAGTCTTTTCCTTTCGGAGCCGGTCCCCAGTCTTGGAACCGGTGTCCGAAGCTCCTAAGAGTCCATTACTACAGTCAGTATCACCTTCGGTGCACTCTCCTCAGACCTCTATCAGCCTGTCAAATCTAGATGTGGATCATGTGGTGCAGAAACTGTTATTGGCACCGGCCTTGGCAAAAATTTTATCAGCTTTGACCCAAATGGCTTTGGAGCTGATGACCCTTGCACCAGCTTAAATTATTTGTCCTCCGAGCCATGCTGGTCCTTCGGAGCCAGAGGAGTCAGACCTGTTGATAGTGGATCCTTTGGAGCCGAAGCCTGCTCCAGTGTCTTCGGCTCAGTGCACTCTGATGTCCTTGATGCCGATCGAGGACTCTAGGAGCCGACACTCTCTGGTTGAGTCTGGAGAGGATAGTTGGACTGACTTGTCGGTTCTGACTCTGCCTCTCGGGGCTTCGGCTTGGATGAGCTTTGGTTCAGAGCCCACTGTCCCGGTACCGGGGGTATCGACTGTTTCTTTGGATCCATTGGTTCCCTCGCATCGGAGCAGAGGTGCTTTTGATGCCATGAGGAGAATCATATCTCCTAAGACATCCTCATCCTCAGGTCTGGCTTCCTCCTTCCCTAAAGCGCCTGTGTCTGCTTCTGCCTCACACATCCTTACCAAATGTAGAGACCCAGAGCCTCAGGAAGCCCCAATGGGTGGCCCCTGCTCTTCCAAGACCTCACCAGAAGCTCCCACTGATGAGGTTCCCAGGAAGAGATTGTGTAAGAGGAAACATCTAGACTCCCCTCAGGAGTCTCTTAACATCAGATACTGACTTAAATGAGTCAGAAGGGTCCCCACGGTCGCCCTCTGAAGATCTCATTTGCTGAGATACGTGAAATCCTTAGGCAGAGGGGTGACTGGCAATCCCAAAGCCATACTGAGGATGAGTCAGTTCTCCTGAAGGCTTTCGGGTCTCAGCCCTCCACCTCTTGGGTGTCTCTGCCCTTCGATGAGCTGATGCAGCTGGTCTCACGAAGGGTGTGGGAGTCTCTGTATACTATGGAGCCTATCCCTAGGAGGCCTAATAAATTCATTTCTGCCCCCCTTGACAAATTGTTTTTAACAAAAGGTGTTCCAGTTGATGCCATGGTGGTGACGGCAGCCACCAAAAAGGAAATATCTGAGACTTCCTCGTCTATCCATCCTCCTAATAGAGACTCCAGGATCATGGATAGTTATGGGAATCGCATGTTTAGTTCAGCAACCTTTGCTCTTTGTTCACTCAACTATTTAACCCATTTTACCAGGTTACAAAGAGATCTCCTTAAGGAACTAGGAGATACACTTCAGGGTACAGTAGCTGCAGGAGCTTCCAGCAAAGTTGCCACCCAGCTTGCTACCCTCAATTCTATTGTAACTCATCCATGTGCCTCATCTCATATGCAGCTGATGGAACGAGTAGGGCAGTGGGTACAGGAGTTGCTCTTAGGAGACCCTCCTGGATGCGCTTGTGTTCCTTCGCTGAGCCCTTCAAATCATCCTTCGTGAATACTACCTTTGATGGCTCGTCCCTTTTTGGGCCTAAAGTGAAGAAAACCTTAACTAGGTGTGAACAGGACGGAAAGACTGTGTCTGTCGTCGGGTCTGTTTTTCCACCCCTACCCTACCCTAAGGATCAAAGGGGAGGGAAAATGTGGTTCTGAAAAGCCCACGGAGCCTTTCAGGACACACATGGTGAACCCCCCTCCAGAGGCAGAGGAGGGGGCAATAATGGAAGATGCTGCCCTCGCGGCAGAGGGGGTCCGCAACACCAGGGTGATAGAGATCACTTCTCTGGGAAGCCCTACCAGCGCTCCTGAAAGGAGGCCCGACTGTCCTGCTCTGGAGGCAGTTGGAGGTTGCTTATCTTTGTATCCAGATGCCTGGCTTAAAATAACAAAAGACAGCTGGGTACAAAGTATCATCTCCAGAAGATACTTCATCCCATTCTCCACACCCCCTCCACCCATAAGAAAAATCCTGGACGTTCCACCCAGTTACAAGGAACAGGCAACAATAGAGGTCCAAACGTTGCTTATAAAAAGAGTCACCCAAACAGTCCTAGCAGACCAGACAAGATCTGGAACTTACTCAAGATTCTTTTTGGTTCCAAAAAAGACAGGGGACTGGAGACCCATATTAGACCTGAGCAGACTGAACAAATATGTAAAGAAAGAGAAGTTCTGGATGGTCACACTTCAGTCTGTACTTTCCTTCTTAGGGAAAGACAATTGGATGTGCTCGATAGATCTCAAGGATGCGTACTACCCATAAAAATGGCCAGGCCATCCAGGGATCATCTGCGCTTCTGGCTGGGAGCCAATCATTACCAGTTTCGAGCCCTGCCCTTTGGTCTCACTACAGCCCCCAGAGTGTTCACCAAATGCATGGCAGTGGTCACGGCTCACCTGAGGCGTCTAGGATTCCAGGTGTTTCCGTACTTAGATGATTGTCTCCTTACTGCCACCACCAGGTATCAACTCATTCAGGCCAGGGAGTCCACTCTGTCACTCTGCAATCAGCTGGGCATTACAGTCAACTCAGGAAAATCTGCCTTGTCGACATCGCAGCGTATCATTTTTATCGGGGCAGCGTTGGATACCATCTCTGATATCAAAAGACAGAGTGCCAGCATCACAAGTTCTGAAATTATTAGGCATGATGGCAGCAGCAATTTTAGCCATACCACTAGCTCGTATGCATATGCGGAGACTACAATGGCTGCTGTTCAATCAGTGGTCTTTCTAAGTGCTTGCCATGTCTCACACTATAATGATCACAAATTCCTGCAAAAAGGATCTTCAGTGGTGGTTGACCTCACTTCATGTCACAATTGGGTGCCCTTTTGTGCTATCCCCTCCAGCAGGATGCTTCCCTGATAGGGTGGGGGGCATTTTCAGGGAAAGACAGCCCAAGGCACATGGACCGATCAAGAGACACATCTGCATATCAATGTCCTGGATATGAGAGCAGTACTTTTGGCGTTGCAGTACTTTCAGGACTCTCTTCATCTGGGTACAATTGCCATTTAGATGGACAACATGTCAGTGGTCTGGTATTTAAACAAACAAGGAGGAACCAGGTCTTACCCCCCTTTGTGGCGTGGCTCTCAGAGTGTGGCAGTGGCCTGTTTCCACCCAGTGCTTTCTGTTGGCAATGCACATCCCGGGGAAATCCAATGTGATAACAGACAAGCTGAGCAGGACAATCTTGTTGCCTCACAAGTGGTCCCTCAAGAAAGAAATAGCGGACAGGATATTCCACAGGTAGGGCCAGCCTTGCTGCGACCTCTTTGCCAGTCACATGAACATGAAATGCAGAAACTACTTTGCCCTGATTCCCCCTCCAGGAGAAGCCCCAAGGGACGCACTTGTACACGATTGGTGTCCGGGTCTCCTCTATGCATTTCCACCAATCCCGTTGATAGCCAAGGCTGTACAGAAAGCAAAAACCCTGGGAAGGACCATCATTCTCATAGCCCCTCATTGGCCTTGTCAGATTTGGTTCCCCTTCCTTCGACTTCATCTTTTGGAGGACCCTTGGATTCTGGACCCAGTTCTGGACCTTCTGATGCACTTGTCGGGTGAACTTCATCCCTCTCTGCAGTCCCTGAAGCTGACAGCTTGGCTGCTCCAATTCCCATCATAGCCAGGTTCCATAACCTCTCCAATGAGACAAAACAAATCCTTTTATGCTCTCATAAATCTTCTACTAGGAAACTATATCTTAGCAAATGGAAAAAATGTTCTATATGGGCCTGTAAAAACAATATTGACCCTTACCAAGCCCCTATGGCCTTGACTATGATTTTTAACAAAGGAGCTGCAGCAGCAACAAGTCGTGTTCAACTGGCTGCTATTTCTAATTTTTATCTTGGATTTGACGAATTGAATATTACGTCTCACAAGTTATCCAAAGCCTTTCTCAAAGGGACCTTTCATATTAGACCACCTGTGAAATCTCCCTATTCTTCATGGAATCTAAATGTTATGCTTTCCCGCATAATTCTTCCGCCACTTGAACCAGCTTCTTCTTGTTACCTCAGATTTTTGTCATGGAAAACCATCTTTTTGGTAGCTATTACTTCTGCCCGCAGAGTGTCAGAGCTTCAGGCTTTATCCATCAAGCCTCCTTATTTGATATTCCATGCTGACAGTCTCACTTAAAACAAACCCCTCATTCTTGTCCAAAGTTTGCAGTGAAACCAATCTCAATCAAATTATTGATTTGCCAGTCTTCTTCCCCAACCATTGAAACAACTTAGAGTATATGCTGCACAAACTTGCTGTTCACAGACAGCTCAGATTTTATTTGGATAGAACAAAAGATTTCAGAAAATCAGACCAGCTTTTTGTTTCATTTTCAGACTCCAGGAAAGGTAGACCAGTGGCAAAAACAACTGTCTAAATGGTTATCTGATTGTATCAGCTTTGCTTATTCAGCTGCCAATATGCCTTTGCACCATAAAATTAAAGCTCACTCAACCAGAGCAGTTTCTACATCATCTGCTTTTTCTGCCAGGCTTCCTATTGATAACATTTGCACAGCAGCCACTTGGTCAAAACCTCATACCTTTATTACTCATTACAAAGTTGATAAGGCCTCCAGGGACAGGGCCTCCTTTGGATACACGGTCCTGAGAAATATACTCCCATGAGCCACCCAAGATTTATGGTGCTTGGGACTCTACCCATCAGTAAAGAATGAACGGCGAGATAGAACAACTTCACATAAAGAAGTTATGTACTTACCATAACGTTCCATGTGAGTTGTTCATCTCGCCTTCATTCTTACATCCCTCCCTCCTGGGCTGTTAGATGACCAAGATGCTGGATCCATCGTGGTTGCTCAATCCTTCTGTACCCTTTTTGGGAGTGAAAGAATGACATATGGTATTATTATATGTAGCAAACAACATCTGAGGTAACTCTAGGTGCATCATGGGATAGGGACTTAACCTCGAGCTATTTGAAGACCTCGAGCTTTGCAATTGGCCAACTCGGAGCCGAGGGATCGGCTCCAAGCTCATCAGTAAAGAATGAAGGTGAGATGAACAACTCACATGGAACGTTATGGTAAGTACATAACTTCTTTTTATATGGTACATCAACAAGCAAGGGCATACAGTACCACAGTTATATGATACATCAACAAGCAAGAAGAAACCCTCTGCAGACTAGCCATTTTAGCTTGAGATATAACTTACACAGCAAAATCTTATGCTACAGGCATCTTACATTCTGTCAGAGCAAAATTGTGTGGCAGACAAGCTGAAAGGACAAGGGCAGACCCTCAAGAATGGAAGCTAAAATGGGGAGCATTCCAAGATTTTTTTTACATCTGTGGGGAGTTCCTCAAATAGACCTCTTTGCCTCCTCTCTGAAAAATCATCTGGCAAGATTCTGTTCCAGGTTACCACATAAGTAACACAGTAAGACAGATGCCTTTTCTTTTGTTGACTGGAATGTTCCTGTATGCTTTTCCACCTTTTCCACTAATATCCAGGGTACTTATGAAGATTCCCAATGAATTTCCCCAGGATCATTGTGGTCACTCCCTTGTAGCACAGAAAATCATGGATGTCCTTCTATATTACTGTTGCATTATTTTAAATAAAATGGATCTCCTGCCCAGAGCAGCTTGATGCTTAGCCAACATTCAAAAGCCTAATGGTCTTGTAGGAGCCGTACATCATATTTATGCTCCCCGCACAGAACTTGGAGCATAAAAGGGATGTATGATGTGACTACTCAGAATTTTTTGCCGCCAGTTCAAATGCCATTACTGCTAGATGGTCTGAATGCCTTGTTGCTATATTGAATACTTAGCTTCCAGATTTTTTTTTGTTTTGCTTTTTTTTGGTCTTCTATTTTATTTTGCTGCCTAGAGATGTCCTTCCATTTCACTGTTGCAATATTCTTAATATGAGGGATCCCCTGCCCCAAGGGAGGCCTGACATTCAGCCAGTATACCAAAGCCTTAGGTTGTTAAGGATACACTTTACATCACACATAAGCTTCCTGCACAAGGCGTAGGGCATAAAGGTGATGTCCGGACATATCATCATCAGAACTTCTCTGCCGCCAGTCTGAATGCCATCTTTGATCATCAGTCTTCTCATTTGAGTTGTTTGCTGGTTTACCAAGCCATTTTCAGATAAGTGGTCCATTGGGGTTTTTTGCTTATCCCTTTCTTTTGCTTTTGTGTTGTTGTAGGGTTTCATGTCCTCTAGAAAGGGTAAATGCCAGTGTGGGAGACATTCTCCATAAAGACCATCACGAGCTGTGCTTGTTTTCCTTAGGTGCTTCTCATGACGATACATCCTGTACTATTTCTTAGGCTTTTGTTCCAATGATCTTATATAGTCAGCTTTCATTCCTAGACATCTATCTTGAGAACCAAGTGTATAAAGCTTTTTGAGAAATATGCTATGGAGGGTACTTCCTGGTCTGAGGGTCAGCCATCTTCAAAGAAGGCCAAAAAGGTCAGGTCAGATTCTTTGCCTGTGCTGCCTCTGCTGGACATCTCTTGAGGCTGGTAAAAGCCTGGAGGATGGTTATTGTGCTGGATTCCTCTGCTGTGACCAGTTTAAAGGTTTCTTGCACATCCTCGAAGGCCTTGCAGACATCTGCTTTGGATGGTCAGGGGGAAACGCGGCTGATTATCACTGAAGGGCCTGGGGGGTCCTCAGATACTGGTGAGGGAAGAAATCCTGACTACAATAACTGAGTGTAGGCCGAAGTTGGAGCCATCTGACTTTTATAAGGTGGACGTCCCCTTAAAAGAGAAGCAAAAGACAAAACATATCTCTCCTGCTCTTAAGGACTCTCAAAGTGAATGGCAGAATTTTACACAGGGCTTTTTCAGTGCTCTTATAACTTTGAAGCCTCCTCAGGGGGTTTCTGTCTCAGCTCTCTCTTGGTTATCTTCCTCGATGAAGAGAACTAGAGAACAGGATTCCTTTGAGAAAGAAGAGGATTCTGATGAGGAATCCCTGGCCTATTCTGTTCAGATTCCTTCCCCTTTGTTTCATGGATTTGAGGAAGAGGAGTCTGCTAGCCCAGAATCTCCTTTTGAGGAGATTTCCTTTGGGGATACTATTTCCAGGATGATGGAAATCGTTAAATAGGATTGTGCCCAAGTTTAGAGAAGGTAGTAATTTGAATGGAGTCTTCTAGACCCTCTGCTGTTCCTCCTGTTTGGACCTTTATAAGTGTTTATCTGCTGACTTTTGGTGGTCTCTGTGGCATCTGACAAGCCTTCTGAATTACGGTCTTCTACCAGGCTTCTTCCTTCTGATAAGGACAGCAGGACTATGGAACGACTGGGTAAAAAGGTTTATACTTCAGCTACATTACCCTTTATGGCTGTTAATTATCAGACTCATATGACTAGATATATTTTGGCTCTTCTTTCTCTGGCTTGCCAGGTTACTTCTGACCTTCTGACCTTCCTGATTCTAAGGGAAAGACTTTTGCGTTGTTCCTGTTAGGGACAACTTCTCAGGTATCTCACCATTCCATTAAATGTAGTTATGATACAGCAAATGCTTCTTCTAGGGCTACTGCTTTTGGCTCTGTGTTGTGGAGGTATTCTTGGCTACAGCTTCAGCCTCATCATGATGATATGAAGGCTAAGTTGATGGATGGTCCTGTGGGCAGCAATTTTTTTTTTTTTTTTTTTTTTGATGCTGCTGCTGCTGATTTGTTCAAGTCGCTGCAGGAAAAAGGCAAAGAGTTACAGGACCTGAACTTATTTTTGATTCCCCTGTGCCAAAATGTCAGAGAAACTATTCCAGTAAACCAGCTTTTGTCAGAAGGCAGTCTTGTCCTCCTCCTAAAGGCAAGAAGAGTGGTAGGAGGGCTCCCCCTGCTAAGTCTACCCAGACTCCTCCTGCTCAGAAGTCTTCCTTTCCTGATAAACCAGGTGCTGTCTGATTACTCAGTTCATTCCAGCCATATTCTTCTTTCACACAATCTTTCTCTGTCACTTCCTATTTGTTTAAGCATAACCCAGGATTCCTAGGTTCTTTCCATCATTCACCAGGGGTAGTTCATAGTTTAGAAATCTCTTCCCCATTTTATGGGCATTCCTGAGCCACCTCAAGACCAGTTGGACTTTTTTCCAGAGGTACTTCAGGGTCATTTGTCTCAAGGAACTATTCAAGAGGTTCCAGCTGCTGAAAGGGCAAAGGGGTTTTATTCCAGGATGTGTTTGGTCCCCAAGAAAGAGGACACTTGGAGAACCATTCTGGATCTTTCTCACCTAAATGCCTTTCTGAAGGTTCCTTTTTTTCGAATGTTATCCTTTCAGACCTTGTTCCCTGTGCTGCTTCCTCAGGCTTTTATGGTTTCTCTGCATCTCATGGATGCTTACCTCCATATCCATATACATCCCCTTTTCAGGAAGTATTTATGTTTCTCTGTTGTTTCCTAGCATTTTTAGTTCTCTGCTTTGCCCTTTGGCCTCTCTACTGCCCCAAGGGTATTTGCTAAATGCATTTCTCCTGTAATTGCTTTTTGCAGGCTCAAGGGCATTCAAGTCTTTCCTTATTTAGACAACCTGCTTATTCAAACCTCCACTCGAGATTCTTTTACAGCATCTTCAGTGTACCATCACTCTGTTGCAAAACCTGAGGTTCACTGTACATTTTCAAAAGTCCTTCCTGTCCCCATCACATGATCATGTTTTTCTAGGATGTAGGATCCAGACTGTTCCTATGATAGCATCCCTGCCTCCTTCCCAGCCTTTAACTCTGATCTCCTTTTTTCAGTCCCTTCTTCCTCTGGCTTTGATTACAGCCAGGGAATTTCTGAAGGCCCTGGGATTCATGACCTCCACCATCCTTAGGCTTCCGTTTGCCAAATTGCACATGAGAAAGCTTCAGTGGTATCTAAAGTCAGTATTCTGATCCTCGAGTTTCCAGTTCCTCTTCTTCCAGTTAGAATTTCAGTGGTGGATTCACCAACTGACTTTGAATCCAGGGCTTCCCTTTCAACCCATGCTTCCCTCTCAGGAGCTGTTCCCACATGCTTCAGGGGTTGGGGAGGCTTCCTTTGGAAACCTTAAGTTGCAAGGCCTCTAATCTCCTTAGCAACAGAAGGAGAACATCAGTGTCAAGGAGATGAGAGCTCTTCTGTTGGCTCTAATTGCTTTCCATTCTCTGTTTTCTTCAGGGCACCTGAAAATCTTTACAGACAACACCACAGTGATGTGGTATGTCAACAAACAAGGGGAGACAAGTTCCTGTCCTCTTTGCAGATTGGCACTTCAGGTTTGGGAGCTAGCTATTCAGTACCAAGTGACACTTCAGGCAGTGCACATTTTTTCAAGTCAGAATTTTGTGACAGACTGCCTGAGCAGGTCCATAACACAATCTCATGAGTGGATGCTTTACAGGGATGTGTTTCTGGACATTATCCAGCAGTGCGGTATTCCTCAAGTAGATCTCTTTGCCTCCCCACTGACTAGGCAACTTCCTCAATTTTGTGCCAGGACACCATGTCCTCTAGCCTGGGAGGTGGCGCTCTATCTTTTTCATGGGAGGAGGTGTTTCTTTATGCTTTCCTTCCCCTTCCTCTCATTCCAAAAGTCCTGTGTAAGATAAAACAGGATGATCCCAAATCTCGCTGGTGACTCCCTTTTGGCCCAGATAGCATTGGTTCTGTCTTCTTCTGCATTTAGCCAAGGGCAGTTATCACAAGTTACCTCACAGGGTGGATCTTCTCACACAAGACAAGGGATGTCTCATCTATCCCCACCTGTCTACTCTTCAACTGACACTGTGGCTAATTAGGATTTTGATTCCCTATAGCCACCTTTTTTCTGAAGACATGCTTTGGGTTCTGCAGGAGGTCAGGAAACCCACTACTAGGAAATTGTACTTGTCCAAATGGAAGAGTTTTTTTGTTTGATGTCTTTCTCATAACCTGGACCCACTTAGTGTGGATGATCCTTTGGTTCTCTCTTATTTGTGTGAATTGCTCAATGCTGGATTGGCATATTCTCCTGTTTAAGCCCACCTCTCAGCTATTTCTGCTTGTCTAGCTTTAGCTCCTCTTTTGGCCTCTAGATTCGAGGCTAAACAGTTTCTTAAAGGCGTCCTTCATATTAGAACTCCCAGGAAGCCTGTACCTCCTTCCTGGAATCTTAATTTTATTGTGGAGAAATTGACACAGGCTCCTTTTGAGCCTGCAGCGTCACCTTCCTCACAGCATTGTTCTTGGAAGACTGTTCTTTTGTTAGCCCTTACTTCTGCTAGATGGGTGTCTGAGCTTCAATCCCTTATGGCTGTTTCTCCTTGTTTAGTTTTTTATAAGGACAGTATCCCTTCATACTAATCCTTCTTGTATGCCTAAGGTGGTGAATGAGTTCTGTCTTAATCAGCCTATTCATTTGCTAACTTTTTTCCCCTTCTCTGTAATCCACTAGTGAGAAGGTGTTGCACACTTTGGATGTGCATAGACAACTCAGATTTTATTTGGACAAAACTAAAGCTTTTCGAAAATCTGATCAGCTTTTTGTTTCTTTTCATCCTAGATCATTAGGTTTGGTAGTTTCCAAGCAGACTATTTCCTCTTGGATTTCTAAAGACATTTCATTTTGTTATTCTTATCATGGTAAGAGCCTTCCTTCTACAATCTAATTCTATCCTTGAGGCAGCTACCCGATCTTCTGTGCATACCTTTATCAAGCACTACAAGTTGGATGTCATATCCTAGGTTAGAGCTGGTTTTGCTAGGGTTATTCTTCATGGGTTCCTAGAAGAGTCTGTTGGCCCTTCCTCCTCCCTATCTTTTTCCTGAGCTTTTGCACTTTCCCTCATGTCAAGAATACTGCAACAGTGAAATGGGAGGACATAGTACAGTTGTATAAAACTGTAGCATAAGAGTTGATGCGCTTCTCTTCTCTGTTGCAGTATTCACTCCCTTCCTCCTCCCCCTGGTCCTTTGTCCCTATGGATGTGTATGTTACCCTCTGGTATCCTAGGGCTGGCATTCCTCCTGGGGCTCTCAGTTCTGAGGATGTTACGTCCGGGTGTTACCTTTATGCCCTATGCCTAGTACAGGGAGCAAACATGTGACTTACAGCATATCCTTAACCTAAAGGCTTTGGTGTATTGGTCAGACGTCATGCCACCCATGGCAGGGGATCCATCATGTTAAGAATACTGCATCAGTGAAGAGAGGGACATCTACAGTTATGTAAAATTTTGCAGAACTGTACCTTCTTCTCATCCAAGAAGGGAAAATGTCAGTGTGGGAGTCCGATTCCCCATAAGAATTGCCATGAACAGTGTCTTTTTTGGTTAGATGCTTCCCACAACCATATCTCTTGTAGTATCTGTAAAGCATTTGTACCGAAGACACTCAGAAACCATTTGTCATCCCTGGCGATTTATCTTTAAAACCAATGGCTTAAACACTTATCCCAGGGTTCCATGGCAGAATCTTTTAACCCTGAGATCCTACTACTAGCTAAGAAGGCCAAGAAGTCTTGACCAGATTCTTTAGCTGTCCAGCCTCCACCAGAGTTCCCTCTAGAAGACAGTAGTAGCTTTGTAGGTTGTTTGGCATTTACATTGGATTCCTGTGCCATGATCCCATCTGAGGCCGGCATAGATCTGTATTTTTGCTTGTTGAGAGGGAGCCGCAGTTGATTATCTTGGAGAGTCCTTGAGGGATTCTACAGATATTGGTCAGGGAGGAGGTTCTGGGTTCTCTTATTGAATCGCGCCAAGTGTTGGAAACTCGGGTATTTGTTAGGGTTGATGTCCCGTCCAAGAAATGACAAAAAAATGAAGCATGTTTTGGAATGGCAAGAGTTTACTCAGGGCTTGTTTTCTGCCTTGATGACCCTGTAGCCTCCTCGAGGGGTTTCGCTACCTCCTCCTTGGACCTCTACCCCTTTTAAATGGCTTAGGGAACCAGATTCCTTGGATGAGGATTCAGAGTCTGATGAGGGGTTTTGTCCTATTCTTCAAAGATGCCTTCACCTTTGGCTTATGGTTCTGATGAAGGGGAGTCTGATAGCCCTGAGTCTCCTTTTGAGGAATTGTCCTTTGGGACACAATTGCTAAGATGATGGAGTACTTTTAAGTGGGATTCTTCTCAAGTGTCTGATATTCAAATGCTTCAGGCGGATACTCCTAAAGCATCAACAGTTCATCTTCTGTCAGCTGCTTTGTTAGATACTTTCATTGCTACTTCCAAGTCTCCTGATTATCAGCCTCTTGCTCCTAATAAACCATCCTTCTGCTAATCTTGCTGTGCTATTGGTTTCTTCTGACAAACCTTCAAAGTTTTTTCCCTCTTCCAAAGTTTTGCCTTCTAATAAGGATAGTAGAGCAATGGAGAGGTTGGTAAGAAAGCTTACACTGCTTCTACTTTAGCCTTTAGGGCTGTTAATTACCAAACCCACATGATCAGGTATAATCTGGTCTTGATTGCTCAGGCTTCACTGCCTGAGGACATTAGGACAAGTTACTGGATGCTCTTTTGGACAACAAGCATCATTTTGGGACTGCTGTTGCCATGTTTAAGTCTCTTCAAGAGAAAGGCAAAGCCTTGCAGGACCTTAAACATATGATTGACTCTGCAAAGGTTTCTCAGATTTCTGTGGCTCAGAAGCCTTCTTTATTTGATAAGCCTGCTTTTCTCTGACAGTCCCCCCCCCTTCTTTTAGACCAGATTTCTTTGTCCCTTCTGCTTTCCCTTTGTCTTCCAAATTGGCATCTCATCACTTCAGACTCTTGGGTTCTTTTTATCATCCATCAGGGTTACTTCATGGTATGGAAGTCTCTCCCTCCTTTTTCAGGGATTCTTCAACGTCCTGTAGATCAGCTTCCTCATTTCTTGATGGTTCTAGAGTCCCTGATGAACCAAGGAACTATTCAACCTATCCATCCTTCCCAAGTGGGAAAAGGTTTTTATCCCAGGATGTTCCTGGTTCCTGGAAAGGAGGGTACTTGGACACTTATTCTGGATCTCTCTTGGCTCAACACCTTTCTCAAGGTCCCTACTTTTCAGATGCTTACTCTTCAAACCAGGCTGTTCTGGTGTCCTTGCATCTGAAAGATGCTTACCTTCATGTCTGTATTCATTCTCTTTTCAGAAAGTTTTTACATTTCTCTGTGTCTTCCTTGCATTTTCAGTTCTCTGCTTTGCCCTTGGGCCTCCCTACTGCCCCAAGGGTATTCACAAAATACCTAGCTCCTGTGATTGCTTTTACAGGCTCCAAGGCATTCAGATTTTTCCTTGTGTAGATGACCTGTTGCTTCAGGCATCTTCTCCTAGACGCCTGTTACAGGATCTGGTATTCACCATCTCTTCTTCAAAGTCTGGGGCTCACTATCGACTTCCAAAAGTACGTCCTGATGCGCTATCCATCTGGGATGCAGGATTCAGACAATGCCAATGCTGGCTTCTCTACCCCCTCCAAACGTTTTGTCATTGACAGCCTTCTTTCACTTTGTTCTTCCTCTGACTTGCATGCCAGCCAGAGTGTTTCTTTGGGACCTAGGATTCATGGTCTCTTTTATTCCAATGCTTCCTCTGGCCAGACTGCATATGTGAAAGCTTCACTGGTACCTTATGTAATTTTGGCTGCAGTGTTGTCGCCCTCTGGATTTCACTGTACCTCCCCTTCCCTGTTAAAAGGACTTCAAGTGATGGCTTCAACAGTTTGCTTTCAACCCAGGATGGCCCTTTCAGCTGCCAGTCCCTTCTCAAGAACTGTTCACCAATGGTTCAGACATGGAGTGGGAGACTTCTTTTGGTCACCTGAAAGTTCAGGGTCTCTGGCCTCCCAATTAGCAGTCAGACCATATCAACATCAACAAGAATAGAGCTCTGATTCTGTCCCTTCAAGCTTTTCACCCATTGTTCGCTCCAGGCCCCTTGAAGGTGTACACAGACAACACTATAATTATGAGGTATGTCAACAAGCAGCTAGGCAAAAAAACCTTACCTCCTCTGCAGGATGGCTCTTCAGACTTGGGATGTGGATTTCTGTTGTCATTCAGGCAGTATACATTCCTTCAGAGCACAATCTAGTAGTAGACTCTCTGAGCAGGTCCAAAACACAGGCTCACAAATGTATGCTTCACAGAGACATGTTTCTGGGCATTGTCCATTGGTGGGGTATTCCTCAGTTAGATCTTTTTGCCTCCTGTATGAGCAGCAACTTCCTCTCTTCTGTTCCAGAGTGCCATGCCATCAAGCATGGAAGTTGGATGCCCTTTCCTTTCCTTGGAAAGGGATGTTTCTTTGATGTTCATCATGTTACCCTGCTGCAGTCATCACACTTGGGTTATCCTGTCGTCAGGCGGTCCCGCAGTCGGTCGGAATTCCAAAGTCTTGGTCCGGCGTCGGTTGCTGTTGCTTCTTCCCTGACGTCAGGGGTATAAATAATGTATCCGACGCCATTTTCTTCAGTCTTTCTTGCCACGCGGTGCCCGAAGCAGAAGCAGTTCGCATGTGCTGGTCGGCCGACTCCTGAGATTTTTGAACTCGAATTTCAGACCGAAGTCTTCAATAAAGCAAAGTACCCCCTTGGGGAAACTTTTCTTGCCTCAGACAGATGTCAGAAAAAGTTAACAATTGTATTTCTTTTGGGAAGCAAATACCTCATAAGGATTTTCATTCTTACTGCATACCTTGCCTAGGCCCAGACCACGACATCACTAGTTGTCATTTTTGTGCTAGCTTTAATAAGCGTACTATAAAAAGACGCTCTGATTTCGCACAACACTACTTCAGTAGAAAATTTAACTACACCATGCCGTCGGAGCAACCGACTACCGGCGTGCACAAAAAACGCAAGGATAAGGACAGGCAGCCTAGACCCAAGCCAGACTCCGAGGCCTCGGCTGGTACGGTCTCTGGTTCACCGGTCTTCAGTGAGGCTCTGACGCAGCCCCTGACTACCGCAGATCTGGAACCCGAGACTGCTTCGGAACTTTTGATGGAAAGTACCAGGCCGACGCAGCCATTTTGTACAGCCCCTACCGACGACACCGCTGAAAAAGATATCAGTGCTGCAGAAACTCCGTCGGTTTCTGAATGCGTCTTCAGACTGACGACGCTCACCATTAAAATGTACCCTAAGACGAAGACTCCTATTAAACCTAAAAAGACTGCACTTCAGTCCCCTGTTCAAGGCCCCATGCCTAAGAAACAGATACTCAAAATGGCTGAAGATTTGATTTCTTTAATCAGGGGTTCCCAACCCCCTCCTGACAAAACGCCTAGACAAGAGGAAGATTATGCATCCTCTGAACAAGTGTCCATTTCCTCAGGCTCCTCAGAGGACCAGGATTACTCCTTCTCCCCTTATGAAGATTCTGATGCTGAGGATTCCATTCCCTCGGCTTCTCCTCCTGAAGACTACTCCTTTGGGGAAACTTTGCACTCTATGAGGTAACACTTTCACTGGGAATGTCAGGACTACTCTGACTCAAAGAAAAGGCTCAGAAAGTTTCTTTTACTCCTCCAACACAGACCACTTGCCATCCCCTAAGTTTTAGACATTGTGGATGATGTTTACTTAGAATCCAGTTTGAACCCAGACTCTCTGCCTCCTGCTCCGGCCAAACCTGACAGATACTATAGAGTGCCTGATTTCCACAAATTTCTTTATAAAAGCCCTGATGTCCTTCAAGAATGCAACTGCAGTCATAACATGTGGGTTGTCCTGCCTCAGGCAGCCCTCGGTCGGCCGGATTCCAAAGTCTGGGTCCGACGTCGGCTGATGTCGCATTTCTCTCCGACGTCAGAGCGGCTGGAGTATATAAGCATCAGCCGACGCCATTTTCTTCAGTCTTTCTTGCCGCACGGTGCCCGAAGCAGAAGCAGTTCACAAGTGCCGGTCGGTCAGCTCCTGTATTCTACGTTACCGAAGTCATCAAAAAAGCTAAGTACCCCGTTGGGGACCTTTTCTTGCCTCAGCCGATGTCAGAAATTACTGAAAAAGTTAACAATTGTCTTTTTTGTGGTAAACAAATACCTCATAAGGATTTCCACTCTTACTGCCTCCCTTGCCTGGGCCCAGACCACGACATCTCGGCCTGTGTAGCCTGTGCTCGCTTCAACAAGTGCATTCTCAGGCGCCGGGCGAAGTTCGCTGAAGATTTTTTCGGCGATAAATTTGCTTACACCATGCCGTCGGATCTTCCGACATCGCAAACTCCCAAAAAGCGAAAAGACCGGGACCGACATCCTCGGCCTACGTCTACCACCGACTCCACGCCAAAACCTAGCGTGAGTGCTCCGGTTCCCTCTGAGATGGTCTCTCCACCGCTCCGAACCGAAGACACCGCATTACCGACGACTCCGATTCCAGACATTACTCCGACGCCAGTTATAGACTTTCCTCCGGATACCGAAACCGAGGAAATGCCCGAGACCATTGCTGTAGACAAGGTCACTCCTGCACGTGGAGCTGCCAGGCCTCCTATGGCCATGTCTATTAAGGCCTACACTAGGGCTAAGGCAGCCAGCAAAACAAAGCATATTTCTTCTAAATCCTTACCTCAGCCGACTCCGGAGACACAAATTATGTCCATGGCTGCTGATTTAATTTCCATGATTAGACGTTCACAGGCCCATCCTGAGAGAGCATCCCAGCCTCCTCCTGATAAAAGGCCCCGGGTTGAACCCTCTGACCCTACTCCTTCAGATGAAGACGGGTTGAACCCTCTGACCCTACTCCTTCAGATGAAGAATCTGAGGGCTCTGTCCACTCTGAAAGCCAGGAAGAGCTCTTCCAGACCTATGAGGACTCGGATGCAGAAGATTCCATCCCTTCGGCCTCCCCTCCTGAGGATATTTCTTTTGGGGAAGTTCTGCACACCATGAGGGAACATTTCAAATGGCAGGGTCAGGAATATTCTGATTCTAGGAAACGCCTTAGGACTTTCCTTAAGAAGCCTCAGCACAGGCCCTTAGCTATTCCTCCTGTACTTGATGTTCTGGATGATTTGTATTCTGACTCTAGTGCTACCCCTGATTCTCTTCCTCCTGCTCCAGCCAAGCCAGACAGGTATTACAGGGTCCCTGAAACTCATTCCCATTTATTCAGGGCCCATACTGCTGATTTGGAAACTATTTCACAGGGGCCTAAAGGAGTTTCAGTCTCCACCTCAAAAAATCCTTTGCCCTCCAACAGGGAAGCAAGGTCATTAGAGATGGGGCAAAAGGTTTACACATCCACTACCTTATCTATGAGAGCTTTAAATTGCCTTTTCATATGTTACAATATCAGGATTATCTCTTAGAAGATTTACAAAAAACATTAGCTTCTCCTGATCCTTTAGACAGGAAGACTTTGCAGGAAGCTGTACATAACACTCAGCAAGTAAGCAATCACTTCCTGCAGTGTGGATATGATGCACTGGAAGCTTCATGTAGGGCAGCTATGACAGGGGCAGTGATTCGTAGGCATGCTTGGTTAAAAGATCAACCTCTACCAGATCATGTAAAAGCAAAACTTCTGGATGCACCTTTGGAAAAGAACAAGCTTTTTGGTGCAAATGCTAAGGATGTGTTAAAGACCATCGAAGAAAAAGCAAAATCAGTTCAGACTGTGAAAGATTTCCTCCAGGTTCAACCCCCCAGATTCAGTAGGAATTGGCCTTCAAAAAACTGGTCCTTTCCTAATCCAGAAAAGTTTCAAAGGGGTAAGAACAGACGTGGCCGAGGAAGAGGCCAATACAGAGGCCCTTACAGGGGACGACAATGGCAGCCAGGAAACCAAAGAAGTGACGCAGGGGTTTCACCTGCCCAACAACCACAAACTCAATGACTTTCCTCTACCGCCTACCAGGGAACAACTAGAAGCTCCCTTGGGCGGGAAATTATCTCTGTTTGCAGAAAACTGGCACAGACTGACAAAGGACAAATGGATTTTGGACATTATAGACCGAGGGTGCAGGTTTCATTTTCATACCTTACCAAGAAAACAAGGCATGCCAAACCTACCACAAAATCAAAGGGCAGAGGCTATCAAGCAAATCACTCTGCTGACTCGAATGAAAGCAATAGAAAGAGTTCCACAACAAGAACAAGAACAGGGGTTTTACTCAAGACTGTTCCTTGTTCCAAGAAAAGAATCTCAATGGAGATCAATACTGGACTTGTCCGCATTAAACACCTTTCTCACAGTACCAAAGTTCAAAATGCTGACTCTACAGCAACTCCTTCCCATGCAGGGCAAGGAGTCGTGGCTGATTACTCTGGACCTCAAGGAGGCATACCTGCATGTCCCTATCAGACACAGCTGCAGAAGATACCTCAGATTTCTTGCAGGGCCAGAGCATTATCAATTCTCAGCATTGCCATTTGGCTTATCTACTGCACCCAGAGTATTTACAAAATGCCTGGCTTCAGTAATTGCTCATTGCAGGCTCCAGGGTATACAAATTTACCCGTACCTGGACGACTGCCTCATACAAGCGGATGACAAATTGATGTTGACAAAAAACCTGGATTATGTCATACGATTACTTCAAGCTCTGGGATACACAGTCAACTTCCAAAAGTCAAGACTGCAGCCATCCCAGCAAATAATCTTCTTAAGAGCCAAACTAGACACAGCCTCTTAGATGGCTTACCTGACAGAAGACAAGCAAGAGAAGTTAACTCATTACTTCAAAGGTTTAGCAAAACTCACCCAGATGACTGCAAGGAGATTCCTACAGGCCCTGGGTTACATGGCATCCTGCATTCTACTGGTTCCATTAGCAAAACTACACATGAGAAAGCTTCAATGGTACCTAAAAGCATTTGGTCTCAACACAGCAACAACTTGGAGACAATCATACCACTCATTCCATGCCTACAAAAGGAATTCCTATGGTGGGCCTCGGTGAGCCAGGAAAACACAGGTATGTCATTCAAAACCACAGATAACTCAGACCATGACTACATACGCCTCAGACCTTGGATGGGGGGCGCACATGGAAGGCAGGTGTATACAAGGACAATGGTCTCCAAAGGAAACACATCTGCATATAAACCAAAAGGAAATGCTGGCAGTAATGCATGCCATCGAGGCTTTTCAACACCAACTCCAGCAAGGCCATTTAATGATACGGACAGACAACACCACTGTGATGTGGTACATAAACAAGCAGGGGGCACCCACTCTTACCCCCTTTGCAGACTGACAATGCAGCTTTGGGAGAAATCACTGAGCCTAAACATCCAGTTACAATCACAGTTTGTTCCAGGAAAAGACAATGTGTTGGCGGACAGCCTAAGCAGGAATTTCACAGATCCACACGAGTGGAGGTTACATCCGAAGGCCTTCAAACAACTCACTTCGACATGGGGCAAGCCAGAAGTGGACCTATTTGCCTCTCACCTCAACCATCTTCTACCAAAATTTTGCACAAGGACATACCATCCAAGAGCTTGGAAAATAGATGCCCTCTCATTCAACTGGAACTCCCTAGCAATCTATGCATTCCCACCTCTGCCACAGATGACATCAGTATTACTAAAGATCAAAGCAGAGAAGCCCAAGGGAATCATAATAGCTCCAGATTGGCCAAGACAACACTGGTACCCACTACTACGGGGCATATGTCACACCAGGAGGTGGGCCCTCCCTCAGTGGCCTCTACTTTTGACTCAACACAATTTCGAAACACTGCATCCAAACCTTCAGACACTGCAGCTAACAGCCTGGGAGATCCCATAAATAACTTCAGCTTATCTCTCTCCAAGGAAGTTCAGCGGATACTAACAGAGGCTCGAAGACCATCCACCAGAAAGGTTTACTTAGCAAAGTGGAAAAGATTCAGCAATTGGAATACCAGCAAGGGACATGATGCATCATTGTTGAACATCCCACTTATTTTGGAATATTTGGCAGATATGTTAAAGAACGGCCTCTCATATTCTTCCATAAAGATACATACATCTGCTATTTCAGCTAGATACAACACTGATCCTCCTGTTTTCTCTCACCCCTTACTAAGACAATTCCTCAGGGGAATCAAGAACATTAAGCCACCACGAAAGGCCCCAGTGCCAGCCTGGGACCTCAATTTTGTCTTTAGAAAAACTGACTCTACCTCCTTTTGAGCCAGCAGCTTCAGTTGACTTGCAATTTCTCTCATGGAAGACAGCTTTCCTGTTGGCAATTACCTCAGCAAGAAGGGTTTCGGAGCTACAGGCCCTAATGGCAATACCACCCTTTATTATTTTCCATAGAGACAGGGTTTCATTAAGGACCAACCCTACTTTTATGCCAAAGGTGGTATCTAGGGTTTCTCTAAATCAAGTCATTCATCTGCCTGCTTTCTTCCCCAATCCTGAGAATAAGGGGAAAGACTTTTGCATACCTTGGACATTCACAGACAACTTCGATACTACCTGGACAGAACCAAGGCCAGTAGGAAGTCTGAACAACTTTTTGTAGCTTACGCCCCTGCAGTCCAAGGAAAAGCAATTTCAAAACAGACTATTTCAAAATGGATTGGACATTGCATCAGATTCTGTTATTCCTTTCATGGAAAGACTGTTCCAGCCAATGTCAGACCGCATTCCACCAGAGCTACAGCCACCTCTACAGCATTTTTAAGAGGGGTGCCTACCAAGGACATTCTAGAAGCTGCTACATGGAGCTCCGTGCATACATTCTCCAAACACTACAATCTCCCTCTATATTCCAGATCCAGAGCAGGCTTTGCTTCGGCAGTCCTGCAGGGTTTTGATTGCCACACCATCTCTTTCCTAGAGCATACCTCCTCCCCCAGCTAAGCTATGGTATTCTACCCACATGTTATGACTGCAGTTGCATTCTTGAAGGACATAGTACAGTTTTGTACCTACCATAAATGTAGATGTCCGATAGACATGCAACTGCAGTCGGATTTTCCCTCCCTCCATACCCCTCTATGCCTAGGGTCCACTCCTATCCCTGTTACTCTTAGCTGGGGATATCTGTTATGGTGTATTTGTTTTATTGCTCATTTATTTGTTTGGAATCCTGTTTGTGTCTTCCAATTTGATTACAGCCTTCCTTGGAGGGCACCTGGCATCTGGGGCAAGAAACACTGAAGAAAATGGCGTTGGCTGATGCTTATATACTCCAGCCGCTCTGACGTCGGAGAGAAATGCGACATCAGCCGACGTCGGACCCAGACTTTGGAATCTGGCCGACCGAGGGCTGCCTGAGGCAGGATAACCCACATGTTATGACTGCAGTTGCATGTCTATCGGACATCTACATTTATGGTAGGTACAAAACTGTACTTTGCTGATCCAGAGACTATCTCCCAGGGTCCCAAAAGGCTAAGGCTTTCCTGGCAAAAAATCCTGTACCCTCTGAAAGGGACTCCAGAGCACTAGACAGGTGGGGGAAAAAGGTTTACACCTCAGCCACTTTAGCTATGAGGGCACTAAATTGCCAATTTCACATGTTAAAGTATCAGCAATTTCTTATATCTCAGTTAAAACAAAGAATGAGCATACTCCCTCAACAGTCTGAATTGAAAGAAATGCAGGATCTGTTGCACGCAACTGAACAGGTGGGCAAACATACTTTACAATGTGGGTTTGATTCTTTAGAAGCTTCCTGCAGAGCAGCTGTCACTGGGTCTGTTATACGTAGGCATGCTTGGTTAAAGGAACAAACTTTGCCTTATCTTGTTAAAGCAAAGCTTCTAGATGCTCCCTTACAGCAGGATGTTCTTTTTGGAGTTAAAGCAGAAGAAGTCTTAAAGAAAATGGAGGATAAGGCTAAATCCATGCAGACAGTCAAAGATTTCCTACAGGTACAGCCCCCTCGCTTCAGCAGAAATTGGCCAACAAAAAATTGGTCTTTTCCAGCTACTGACAGACCACAGAGGGGTAAATACAGACATCCAAGAGGCAGAGGACAACCTCAAGCCCAGTACAAACCTCGCCAATGGGGCACTGCAACACAGAAGGGAGGAGAAGACAGGTCCAAAACTACCAGAAGGCAAACTCAATGACTTGCACCTCATCTGGCCAAGCAACAATCTCTTAGCAGCCCCCTTGGGAGGAAAACTCGCACTTTTTTTCGGACAACTGGCACATTGTCACAAAGGACAAATGGGTCCTAGACATAATTTTACGAGGATACAGATTCCATTTTCACACCTTGCCAATGAAAAGAGGAATGCCAAACCTGCCACAAAATCAATGGACAGAGGCACAAAAACAAATTACAGCTCTCATGGACATGAGAGCCATTCAACTGGTACCTACTCGAGAGCAAGGCCAAGGATTTTACTCAAGGCTCTTTCTAGTACCCAGAAAGGACAATGCCTGGAGACCAATTCTGGACCTTTCAATTCTAAACACCTTCTTACAAGTACCCAAATTCAAGATGCTAACATTACAGCAGCTACTTCCCATGTTGGGCAAGGAAGCATGGCTAGTTACGTTGGACCTCAAGGAGGCATACCTGCATGTCCCTATCAGACAAAATTGCAGAAGATACCTCCGTTTCATTGCAGGTTCAACCCATTGCCAATTCTCTGCACTGCCCTTTGGCTTATCTACTGCGCCCAGGGTCTTCACAAAATGCCTGGCACCAGTAATTGCATACTGCAGACAAAGAGGAATTCAGATATACCCATACCTGAATGACTGCCTCATCCAAGCAGAAAGCAAGGACATCCTCTTACAACATCTGGCTTTTGTAAAACATCTTCTAAGTTGCCTGGGGTACACAGTAAACAAAAAGAAATCAAAACTAGTACCCTCAGAAAATATGACATTCCTGGGTGCCAGCTTGATTACAACGGCCCAGAAGGCTTATCTGACGCCAGACAAACAAATACAGCTGACTCAATATTTCAAAACAATGGCAACAAAGACCCAACTACCTGCAAGAAAAAATCTGCAGGCCTTGGGCTTCATGGCATCTTGTATTCTATTAATACCATTTGCAAAGCTGCATATGAGGAAATTACAGTGGTACCTAAAAAGCATATGGTCTCAACACAGCCACAGCTTGGACACAATGATAGCTCTCATTCCCTGCCTACAACAGGAGTTTCTATGGTGATCACAGGCATGTCACCTCAACAAGGGTCAGCCTTTCACCTTGCCCCAAGCCAGGCAAACTATGACAACAGATGCTTCGGACTATGCTTGGGGGGCACACATGGCAGGGCAGTGCGTTCAAGGAGTATGGACTGCAGATGAAAGGAATCTGCACATCAATCAAAAAGAGATGCTAGCTGTACAGAATGCTCTGACAGCCTTCAAGAATCTATTACATCCAGGACAACTTACAATAAGGACGGACAAAACCAGAGTAATGTGGTACATAAACAAACAAGGGGGTACACACTCCTACCCTCTATGCAGGCAAGCAATGACCTTGTGGAACACAGCTCTGGCTTACCAAGTTCAGTTACAAGCTCAATTCCTGCCAGGAAAGAAGAACACATTGGCATATGACCTCAGCAGAAACATCATGGATCCCCACGAGTGGAAACTGGATCCACAAGTATTTGCAATGATAACTCAAAAATGGGGCCTTCCAGACATAGACCTGTTTGCCAGCCCTCAAAACTATCAACTAACAAAATTTTGTACAAGGACACTTCACCATCAAGCTTGGAAAGTGGACGCACTCTCATTCAGCTGGAAAAACCTGACAATATATGCCTTCCCTCCATTGAGGCTCCTCACAAGGGTGCTTCTAAAAGTCAGGAAGGAGAGACGACGACTGATACTCATAGCCCCAGACTGGCCACGCCAGCACTGGTACCCACTATTGAGGAATATGGCCCAGGGCCCACCTTGGATTTTACCACAAATTACCCATTTGCTCACACAGCAAAACAATCAGATTCTTCACAGCCAGCTCAAAACCTTAAACCTGGCTGCATGGCAAATCAACTAAGCATCCAGTCAGCTCCTCTTTCCCAAGGAGTTATGGATGTTATTCTGGAAGCTAGGAGGCCCAGCACCAGGAAGGCTTATTCGGACAAATGGAAAAGGTTTTGTGCCTGGAACCAAACTAAAGGCCAAGACACAATTCAGCCTCACATGCCTCACATACTACAGTATTTAACTGAGATGTTGCACAAAGGACTGTCTTTTTCTTCCATTAAAATCCATGCATCAGCTATTTCAGACCACTACAACACGGATCCACCCTTATTTTCTCATCCACTTCTAAGGCAGTTCCTCAGAGGGGCAAAAAACATTAGCCCCCCCCCCCAGGAGAGCACCTACACCAACATGGGACCTCAACTTTGTTCTGGAAAAACACATGCTACCTCCCTTTGAACCAGCTTTCTCTGCAGATCTACAGTTCCTATCATGGAAGACTGCCCTGCTGCTAGCAATAACTTCAGCTAGATGAGTCTCAGAGCTGCAGGCACTAATGGCAGTGGAACCCTTCCTTATTTTCCATCAAGACAGAGTTTCTCTACGAACTAATCCTTCCTTCATGCCTAAGGTGGTTTCCAGTGAGGCTTTAAATCAAACCATCCACTTACCCACCTTCTTCCCAAATCCACAGAACAAAGGAGAAAGACTCCTGCTTTCCTTGGACATTCACAGGCAACTTTGTTACTATTTGGATAAAACTAAGGCTTTCGGAAAATCTGACCAGCTCTTTGTATCCTATGCTACAGCTTCACAAGGGAAGGCTATATCAAAACAAACCATTTCCAAATGGATAGGACATTGCATTCGTTTTTGCTATACCCATCATGGAAAACCAGTTCCTGCTACCATTAGGCCCCACTCTACCAGGGCAACAGCTACATCTACAGCCTTCCTCAGGGGGGTTCCAACCAAGGAGATTTTGGAAGCTGCAACTTGGAGTTCAGTACACACCTTTACCAAACACTATCACTTACCTCTTTACTCTAAGACTAGGGCTGGCTTCGCCACTACATTTCTGCAGGGCCTTCTAGCGTCCTCTAACCCTCTATGACTCATCGACCCATCCTTAGCTTTGGGATTCTACCCAAGTGTGATGACTGCAGCAGGGTAACACGATGAACGTAGTACAGTTTTGTACCTACCATAAATGTAGATGTTCGAGTGTACACCCTGCTGCAGTCCAGGTTACCCTCCCTCCGTCCCCTCTGATCTAACTGGCTAAATCTCTACAATACCTTCCTGATGTATTTGCTTATAGCTGGAGGGATTTTGTGTTTATGCAAAATTTTCTTAGTTTGGTACTAATTTCTGACCACCTTTTTGGGGCCACCTGACATCTGGGGCAAGAAAAACTGAAGAAAATGGTGTCGGATGCATTATTTATACCCCTGGCGCACTGACGTCAGGGAAGAAGCGACAGCAACCGACGCCGAACCAAGACTTTGGAATTCCGGCCAACTGTGGGACCGCCTGACGACAGGATAACCCAAGTGTGATGACTGCAGCAGGGTGTAAACTCGAACATCTACATTTATGGTAGGTACAAAACTGTACTTTTTCCTACCTCTTCCTCTACTTCCAAGAGTCCTACAGAAGATTCAGCTGGACTCCCCAAAAATCTTGCTAGTTCTTCCCTTTTGGCCAATACAGCATTAGTTCCCCCTCTTAATGCTTCTGGCCTGGGGCAATCACCACAAGTTACTTCACTGGTTGGATCTCTTCATACAGGACAAGGGGTCTGTCTTCCATCCTGACTTGTCCACTCTTCAACTGACATTGCGGGTGATTGGGTTTTGATCCCTTTCAGGCATTTCTTTTCTGAGGAGGTGCTCATGGTTTTACAGGAGGCAAGGAAACCTTCAACCAGAAAATCTTATATATGTAACTGGAGAAGATTTTGGTCTGTTGCAGTGCTCATAACCAGGACCCTTTTTCAGTGGATGTTCCCCTGGTCTTCTCTTATTTGTGTGAGCTGCTATAGTCTGGCCTGACCTATTATTCTGCGAAAGCCCATTTGTCAGCCCTTGCATCTTCCTTTAATTTCTTTTTTTGAGGTCAAACAGTTTCTTAAAGACATCCTGTATATTAGGCCTCCAAGGAAACCTATTCCTCCTCCTCCTTGGGACCTTAATTTTGTTTTGGAAAAATTGACTCAGGATCCTTTTGAGCTTGCAGATTCTGCTTATTTGCAGCATTGTACATAGAAGCCTGTTTTGTTGTTGGCTTTTATTTTGCTTGGAGGGTTTCTGAGCTTCAGGCCGTTATGTCCATTCCTCCTTTTTTGTTTTTTCATAAGGACATAATGTCCCTTCGTACTAATCCTTCTTTTATGCCCAAGGTAGTAAATGATTTGTCCTTGAATCAGTCGGTATGACTCCCTTCCTTTTTCCCTTCTCCGCAGTCTGATAGTGAGAGGGTCCTGCATACCTTGGATATGCAGAGACAACTCAGGTGCTATGTGGATAAAACTAAGGCCTTTCATAAGTCTGCTCAACTTTTTGTTTCATTTCATTCCAGAACATTGGGTCCAGCTGTATCTAAGCAAACCATTTCCTTCTGGATATCTAATGCCATTTACTTTTGTTATTCTTTTCATGGCAAGTCTCTGTCTACTTCTGTTATACCTCATTCCACTAAGGCTGTTGCCTCTTCTAGTGCCGTCTTCAAAGGGTTGAACACCAATTTCATCATTGAAACTGCTACTTGATCTTTAGTGCATACCTTTACTAAGCATTATATGTTAGATATTGTTTCTAGGGCCAGAGCAGGTTTTGCTGAAAACATTTTATGTGGGTTTGTTGAATGCTTTTCTCAGCCTTCTACCTGTTATTCTGTTTCTTGTACTTTTTTACTCTCCCTTCTGTTTAGGATATTGCAACAGTGATATAACAGAACATAGTACAGTTGTGTGAAATCTTACCATTACATTAGATGTCCTTCTCTTCACTGTTGCACTGTTCGCTCCCTTCAACACCCATCTTGTTTGTTCTAGGTTTTGTTTTAGATTCCCTTCTGGATGGGGATTTCCACTTTTTCTTCTGTATTTTTTCCTTCTGGATGTGCACAAATTATTTTGTCCTGTGGAATCTGGTCACTTCTGGGGCAGATCAGTTCTGGGTAGTTGCATTTATATGTTCCTTTTATGCCCTACTTTCTGTGTGGGGAGCATAAATGTGATGCAAGGCACATACAACATCATTAGGCTTTTGTATACTGGCTGAGCAAAGGGCTGCCCTGGGCAGGAGATCCCTTCTGTTTAGGGTACTGCAACAGTGAAGAAAAGGACATCTACTTCTATGGTAAGATTTTATACAACTGTGCTTTCTCTCTTCTTTTGGAAATGGTCAAGGGCAATGACCACAAGGTTCCTCACAGACTTTATCTACTCACACAAGAACAGGGGGTTGAATTTACCCCAACACCATTCAACTTCATTTGACTACCTGGATGATAGGGTCTTAATTCTCTTTAGGCTTTTTGTTTACTGAGTATGTGCAGCAGGTACTAATGGAGGCAAGAAAGCCTGTTACTAGAAAATCATATATTAGCAAATGGAAAAGGTTTTCTAGTTGGTGCCAACAACTTAACTAGGAACAATATATGGCTAGTTGTTCTCTGGCTTTACAGTATTTGTGTGAGATGCTATCCTTATCCTTTGGCCTTTCTTACTCCTCTGTCAAGGTTCATTTATCAGCCATTTCAGCATGTCTGTCCACAGAACTTCCTGTTTCAGTACATTCTCATGTTAAAATGGGGCTTTCCATAAGGGGCCTGCAAGAAACCCAGTGGTCACTCCTTGGGATCTTAATTTTGTATTGGAGAAGCTAAACATTTGTTCCATTTGAACCAGCTGACCTGGCTTACTTGAGGTTCTTAACATGGAAAGCGGTTTTACTGATTGGTCTGACCTATCCAAAAAGAGTATCGTATATGAGTTGCAAGCTGTTATGGTAAAGCAACGTTTCCTCATTTAACTTACAGGTAGAGTTTCTTTGAGAACTAATCATTCTTTTATCATTCTTTTATACCTAAAGTGGTATCCAAGTTTACTTTAAGCCAAATTATCCATCTCCCCGATGTCCTTCAAGGATGCATCTGCAGTCTTTACAAATGGGTTGTCCTGTCGTCAGGCAGCCCTTGATCGCAGTTCAAAGTCTGGGTCTGGCCGGCTGGTGTCGCACTTCACCCGGCGTCATTGCGGCAGTTCTTGGTATAAAGGCATCAGCGGCGCCATTTCCTGAGTCTTTCTTGCCGTGGCGCCAAGCAGAAGCTGTTCGCAAGTGCCGGTCGGTCAGATCCAGAGATTACTACTACCGAATACTACTTCGAAGACTTCTATAAAGCTAAGTACCCCGTTGGGGACTCTTTCTTGCCTCAGCCGATGTCAGAGAAAGTTAATAACTGTTTATCTTGTGGGAAACAAATACCTCATAAAGATTTCCACTCCTACTGCATACATTGTTTAGGCCCAGACCACGACGTAGCTTCTTGTCTAGCCTGTGCTTCTTTTAACCGGCGGACGCTTAGATGTCGATCGGACTTTGCTGAACAGATTTTCGGCTCCGATTTTGCCTACATTATGCCGTCGGATCCTCCGACTACGCAAATAACCAAGAAACGCAGAGAAAAGGACCGACAAGCGGTTCTTTCTACAGCCGATATCTTGCCTTCTACCGAGGCCTCTTCTAACCTGGTAGAAACGGCTTCTGAAATCCAACCTTCTGTTGCGGTTTCACAGGATTTATCAGACACCATCCCCCTGGATATTTCTACCCCTGCACGTGGAGCTGCTAGGCCTCCTCCTGGTCCTTTCCAGACTCCTCTAAGGCACAAAGAGGCAGGAATAGGCGCTCTAGAGGCAGAAACCAATCCAGGGGTGCCTACAGGGGTCGCCAGTGGCAGTGTAACAACCAACGAGGCACGGATACAGCCACCACCACTACAACAACTCAATCACAGTGACTTGGTAGTAGCACCGCCTACCAGGGAACAACTAGAAGCACCTTTAGGCGGAAAGCTAACCTTATTTTCAAAAAACTGGCACTGCATTACAAGAGACAAATGGATTTTGCAAACTATAGACCAAGGTTACAGATTCCACTTCCATACTCTACCAGGAAAGAGAGGAATGCCGAATCTACCTCCTACTCAAAGGACAGAAGCTCTAAAACAAATATCTCAATTATTAGAAATGAGAGCTGTGGAGAAGGTACCATCTATGGAGCAAGGAAAGGGATTTTACTCCAGACTCTTCCTGGTACCAAGAAAAGAAAACAAATGGAGGCCTATTCTAGATCTGTCCGCTTTAAACACATTCCTCATTGTTCCAAAATTCAAAATGCTGACCCTACAGCAGCTTCTTCCCATGCTGGGCAAGGAGTCTTGGCTGGTGACTCTAGATTTCAAGGAGGCATACCTGCACGTCCCCATAAGACCAATTTGCAGAAGATACCTCAGATTTCTTGCAGGATCAGAGCATTATCAATTCTCAGCATTGCCCTTTGGCTTATCTACTGTGCCCAGAGTGTTCACGAAATGCCTGGCATCAGTAATCGCTCATTGCAGACTTCAGGGGATTCAAATCTATCCCTACCTGGACGACTGCCTGATACAAGCGGAGAACAAAAACAAACTATCAGAAGACTTACAAAGAGTCATCTTCCTGCTGCAAGCCCTGGGATATACAGTCAATACAAAAAAGTCAAGGCTGATTCCATCCCAAAGAATAACCTTTCTGGGTGCAGAACTGGACACATCAAAACAAATGGCATTTCTAACTACAGAAAAGAAAGAGCAACTTCCTCTCTACTTCTTGGCATTAACAAAGCAGAACCATTTAACTGCAAGAAAAGTGCTACAAGCCCTAGGCTTCATGGCATCCTGCATAATACTGGTCCCTCATGCCAGGCTGCATATGAGAAAGCTGCAGTGGTACCTAAAGAATTTGCGGTCCCAGCACCGGCACAGCCTAGAAACCAAAATTCCAATGATCCCATGCCTGAAGCAAGAGTTCCTATGGTGGGCTCAGGCCTGCCAATCAAACACAGGATTACCCTTCTGCAAAAGTCAACCAATACAAACCATCACAACAGATGCCTCAGACCTCGGTTGGGGGGCACACATGATGGACAAGTGCATTCAAGGCCTATGGACTCAAGACCAGCTACATCTGCACATAAATCTAAAAGAAATGATGGCAGTGAAATTGGCAATCCAGGCATTTAGACAATTTCTCCAAGAAGGCCAGTTGATGATAAGGACAGACAACACCACAGTTATGTGGTACATCAACAAACAGGGAGGCACACACTCATACCCTGTATGCCGGCTGGCACTGGACCTATGGGATGTGGCTGTGAGCTGCAACATCCAGTTGCAGGCAATTTATGTACCAGGGAAGGAAAACATTCTAGCAGACATATTAAGCAGAGCTACGACAGATGCCCACGAATGGATGCTGCATCCGGACATCTTCAAAACCATCACAAGACAATGGGGATTACCACAAATAGACTTGTTTGCATCCCCTTTCAATCATCAGTTGAAGAAATTCTGCACAAGGACTTACCACCCACTTGCTTGGAAGGTGGACTCCCTATCTTTCAGTTGGAAAAGCCTGACAGCATACGCCTTCCCTCCACTTCCTTTGATGCACAAGGTGCTTCTGAAAATCAAAGAGGAGCGTCCGAGGATCATTCTGATAGCCCCAGACTGGCCAAGACAACATTGGTATCCACTGCTGAGGAACATGTCACGGGAACAAATATGGACACTGCCCCTGATCCCATTACTGCTAACACAGAACAACTACAGCACCCTGCATCCAAACCTAAAAACTCTGCAGCTAACTGCCTGGAACTTTACATAACAGCAATTAAACAAAAATTATCCCAAAGGGTTAAAGACATAATCCTGGAGGCTCGTAGACCTTCAACAAGAAAGAATTATGCAGCAAAATGGAAAAGATATCTCATCTGGAGTACTGCAAAAGGGTAAGAGGTGACACTGGTAAACATAGCCAACATCCTGGAGTATTTGGCGGAGCTATTCCATTCAGGCCTGTCCTACTCTTCCATCAAGATACATGCATCAGCTATTTCAGCAGAGTACAGCTTGGATCCTCCTGTCTTCTCGCATCCTCTGCTCAGACAGTTTCTGAGAGGAATTAAAAACGTGAAACCTCCCAGGAAACCTCCATTGCCAGCATGGGACTTGAACTTTGTGTTAGAAAAACTGACTCTTCCTCCTTTCGAACCAGCAGCAACAGCAGAATTACAATACCTATCCTGGAAAACTGCTTTCCTGCTGGCAATAACTTCAGCAAGAAGGGTCTCTGAACTACAGGCATTAATGGCAGTGCAACCCTTCCTAATCTTCCATCAAGATAGAGTGTCCATGAGAACAAATCCTACATTTATGCCTAAGGTGGTATCCAGAGTGTCTTTAAATCAGGCTATCCACCTTCCTACATTCTTCCCCAACCCACAGAACAGGGGAGAAAGGCTCTTACATACCTTGGATGTACACAGACAATTACGCTACTACCTGGACAGGACAAAAAACAATAGAAAAACTGACCAGCTTCTGGTAGCATATGCAACAGGAAAGGAAGGAAATCAATTTCTAAACAGACAATCTCCAAATGGATAGGAAATTGCATTAGATTTTGTTACTCCTACCATGGAAAGAAAACTCCAGAGAACATCAGGCCTCACTCCACAAGGGCTACAGCCACTACCACAGCCTTCTTACGAGGAGTGGCTACCAAGGACATTATAGAGGCTGCTACTTGGACCTCCGTGCATACATTTGCCAAGCATTATAACTTACCTCTATACTCTAGATCCCGTGCTGGTTTTGCCACTGCTGTTTTGCAAGAGATCCTAACTACACCATAATCTCTTCTCTTTTCCTCCTCCCCTAGTTTAGCTATGGTATTTTACCCATTTGTAAAGACTGCAGATGCATCCTTGAAGGACATAGTACAGTTTTGTACCTACCATAAATGTAGATGTCCGAGAGGAATGCATCTGCAGTCAGGATTACCCACCCTCCTTCCCCTCTGTGGTACTCCTAGGGTATTTGCCAATCTTCAGCTAGCTTGGGGGGATCTATTATGGTGTATTTGTTTGTATATATGTACATACATGCTTATTTTATGTGTTTGCTCTCTACTATTTGGAAACTATGGCATTTATCCAAATTTAGCCATCCAAGAGGGCACCTGGCATCTGGGGCAAGAAACACTGAGGAAAATGGCGTCGGCTGATGCCTTTATACCCGAAGAACTGCCGCAATGACGTCGGGTGAAGTGCGACACCAGCCGAAGCCAGACCCAGACTTTGGAATCCGGCCGGCCGAAGGGCTGCCTGACGACAGGACAACCCATTTGTAAAGACTGCAGATGCATTCCTCTCGGACATCTACATTTATGGTAGGTACAAAACTGTACTTTTTCTTTCCTCAACCCAAAAAAAGAGGGAGAAAGGATACTACATACCTTGGATGTCCACAGACAACTCGGGTACTATCTTGACAGAACTAAATCTTTCAGATCTTCATATCAATTGTTTGTTTCTTGTGATGGTAAGGAGAAGGGATGACCCATGTCAGCAGTCTATTTCCAAATGGTTGTCTAAGGCTACTACCTATTTTTTTTTTTTTTATACTCACCACAAAAAAATATTCCAAGCAGTGTCAACTACCATGCTACTAGTGCCTTGGCTTCATCTATGGATTTTTGGAAAGGGTTGGATTCTAGAACTATTCTAGAAGCTGCTACTTGGCGCTCTGTGCATACTTTTGCAAAACACTATAAACTTGATTCCTTTTTTAGGTCTAGGCAAAGACCATTCACAAGGGGCTCTTGGACTCTGTTCCTTCCACCTCCCAAATGTAGTAAGCTATGGTAATTCACCCATGTAGCTAAGGCTATTGCAGCAGTGATCAATATGATGAATATTTTATTTATTTATTTATTTAACATTTGTTTGCCAGGATAGTCCGACTGGACAACAAGTGTCTGTTTTCAGCAGAGTCCTGGGGAGAAAAACTACATAAGTTTACAGAGAGAAGAAAATTTTACAAAAGAGACATTACAGAGTAGTAGCATAAAGACTGTAGACTTTACAGCCGTTAGTATACAATAAGAAGATATTCCCTCTTTTGGCTGAAAATACAAGTGCACAGAATATACAATGAGAGTAGATAAGAACCTGGTAGAGCGTTGCAAGATATTTCACAATTGAATAAGAGTATATAAATGTTTAAGTTTTCCATATATACATTCAAGCAAATATACATGCAAGAGTATGCATACGTATATATGCATACACATACATACACACATATACATACATACACACACAGTATATATATACATGGATTCACTTCATAACACTGAAACCAAAACACTGAAACATCAAAATCTTGAAAACTCAAAACACCGAAAACACATATCATACATATACTGAGTTTAAACAACATAAATCATAGCACTTTCCACCAAGAATAAGCAGGGGGGCAAACCCCCCTGCACCCCCCATGTGGGGGGGATGTGCCCCCCCACACCCCCCGCTACTTATATATACCAACTCCAAGATTGCACTTCACTACACTAAGTGCAATCTTGGAGTTGATATATTTAAGTAGCAGGGGGTGCAGGGGGGCTTGCCCCCCATTTTACACTTGGTGGAAAGTGCTATGATTTATGCTTTTTAAACTAAGTATATGTATGATATGTGTTTTCAGTGTTTTGAGATTTCAGTGTTTTGAAGTTTCAGTGTTTTGGTCTTCTGTATTATGAAGTTTTCTCATTTTCAGTGTTTTGAGCTTTCAGTGTTATGAAGTGAATCTATATATATATATATATATATATATATATATATATATATATATATATATATATATGCACACACACACACACGCACATATATATATATATATATATATATATACATGTATATATACATATACATATATATCTATATATATATATATATATATATATATATATATATATATATATATATATATATATATATAATCTCTCTCTCTCTCTCTCTATATATATATATATATATATATATATATATATATATATATATATATATATAATTATATATACACAAACACACACACACACGTGCATACACTCATGTATAGGTCATTGCTCACACGTGGATAGGTACAGTTAGATGGTGTTTGTGTTGTTCAGGACAGATAGGGTGCAGAAATAGTAAGTGGATGAGGCTTCAGGGGGTCAGTTACAGGTGCACAGATGGTTGGTGAAGAGGTATGTTTTAAGAAGGTTTCTGAAGGAGGTTTTGGAGTTTTGTAGTCTGAGGTCAGAGGGAAGGTTGTTCCATATTTTTACTATTTCATGGGCAAATAGTGATTTCCTGGAGTTGTTTTTGCATGTGATGGTTTCGATTAAAGCTTTGTTGGAGGACCGAAGTTGTCTATTTGAATTGTAGAAGTTCAGCATGTCAGTCAGGTCAGGGGTTTTCTCAGGATAGTACAGAATTAGATGAGCTAGGCTGAGTTGATGGTACCTTAATAGGTCCGGAAATTCAAGCCAGTGCAAGGCTTGTAGGGAAAGGCAGTGATGGGATCGTGATTTGACATTGGTAGCGAATCTAGCAATTTTGTTGTAACAGATGGAAAGTTGATTAAGGTGAGTTTTGTAAAGATTAGTTAGAATTGGGGATGCATAAATTATAGGTTCATAGGTTCATAGGTTCATACTAGGCTATCTGCCCGAGGGCATTTACAAGCCTAGCCCATAGTTTTGTGGCTTACGCCACCCCTTTAGTATGGGGAACTATACCCAATATTTTGCTGTGCCTCTGTTGAGCAGTGACACTGAGGTAATCCCTGGGGTATATCTGCGATCTCCCATCCATTGGTCAAGATTTCTCTTGAACAAGGCCAGCGAGGTGCTCTGCCTCACATATACCGGGATTTTATTCCACAGCATAGGGAGTCTTTGGGTGATGAATCTATCCCTCCAGCACGTCCTATTAATAGCCGTGCCGAGGTTTAAGTCTCCCGCCCTTGTGGCTCTGACGGATCTAGATTTTTTGAGGTGAAGCATATTCATCAAATCTGGGTTTGACATGGCCTTGTATGTTAGGCAAAGGTCACCTCTGAGCAAGCGGTGGCGACTGAATAGAGCTGGAGTTCTTTCAGTCGGGCAGCATAGGACAGATGTTTGAGACCCTTTATCCTTTTGGTGAGGAATTTTTGTGGCCTCTCCAGCTGCTGCAAGTGTCGGGTCAGATACATTCCGAATGGGGCATTGTACTCAATCATTGGCCTGATGAGTGATGAGTATAGGAGACTATGACCTCCCTTGATCTAGATGAGAATCCCTTCATGATAAGGTGGGCAATGTAGAAGGTCTTCCTAATTACTTTAGCTACATGGGTGTCGAATGACAGACTACTATCAACCTGGGTCCCCAGGTCCCTGATAACTTCTTCTGTACTCAGTGGATTGCCACCTATTTGGTAGCTAGGGGTAACCTTGTTTTTCCCGAAGGGTATGACTATGCATTTTTTGGCATTTAACTTTAGGCCATGGCTCTGGCACCAGTTATCCGTTTCTGTGAGACCCTTCTGAAGGATATCTGTGTCAGATGTGTTTTCTACTATGGCGCCCAGTTTGCAGTCATCTGCAAACTTTGTCAGCCATAACCCTCCTGTGTTTGCTTGTACTTCGGAAAATTAGAGTAGATAGGAGGTGGGTCCTGGCTATTGCAGTTCGAGATTCGGTGGTTAGATAACTTTTACAAACATAGAGGAACCTAGCTTTTTGTGGACTTTAGTGATTGTTGTTGATATGTGCTTTGTGAATTTGAGTTGCTGGTCAATGGTAACTCCTAGGAGTTCAGCCTCAGTGACGGGTGATTTCGGTTTTGCTGGTGGACAGTATAGAGAAGCTAAGGTTGCTCATTTTAGTAGAGTGGAATAGCTTTAGTTGTGTTTTCTTGGGATTTAGTATGAGTTGAGAGTGTTAAGCAGTTCTCTTTTTCAGAGAAGGCTTTTTGCGCTTTTTGTTGGAGAAGTTGGATGTTTGGTGCAGAGCATATGAGAGTTGTGTCGTCAGCGTATTGGACTATGTCGGCTTTAGAGGTAGCTGAGTGAGTTGGTTTGTGAAGATATTAAAAAGAAAGGGTCCTAGGATTGATCCTTACCGCCTGCCTAAGGAGGTTAGGAGTGGGGGTGATAGAGAGTTATGCCATCTGACGGATTTTTGGCAGTTATCTGAATAGCCTTTAAACCAGAGGAGGGTGGGTTTTTTAAGGTTAAGGTCAGAGAGACAAGACAGTAGTTTATTATGTGAGACTCAAACAAAACAGCAGCCTCTGGTTAAACCACAACTACAACCAGAAAAATAAAATGAAAAAAACATCCAGGGAAAACGACGTGTTCTGAGGTGCTTTTATTCCAACTTGCAGAACAACTCAGTGAAAAACAAAAATCTCCTACACGTTTTTCATCAAAGTAGCTGTAACTTCTTCAGATAATGACATTACTGAATCAGTCTTTATTTAAACACATTAGTTTTCCGTTAAAAGCATTCCAACCTATCAGGTTTAAACAAAGCTTGCATATGTATTTAAATACCAAAAAAAAAAAAATTTATGGTCTTAAATAAACATTAAAAACTTGTCCTTATTAAAAACGTGATTCCACACCTAACACAGACCTTATAAAACTAGTCAATTCTATCAATAAGTTCTCGTTGGCCTCAGATTATCAGATAAATTCCAAGAAAACGCACATCTTTCCTATAAACCCTTCAGCTCATAAACCTTATTTATTTCCTGATTCTCCCTTTCAGACAATCTTTGACATCAAATATCTTGGGATTCAGTTTGAACATAATCATCTCTCGACATTCCAAAATAATATGGCCAGAGTCTGGTCAACAATAATGCTCGATCTACGTAGATGGGAACTAATGAATCTCTCGCTCCTTTCTAAATCAGCGATAATTAAAATGAATATACTTCCTAGGCTTTTGTACCAATTTAATGCCACGGACCAGATAATCCCAAATCCTTTTCTCCAAAGTCAACAAAGAATTAGCCAAATTTATCTGGTTTCCCAAATCAGTTAGGATTTCATATTCCAACTTAATATCCGCTAAAAATAAGGGTGGCTTAAGTCTTCCGAACCTCCATCTCTATTATACAATTATTTCTGCTAACAGACTCCTGTCTATCTCGAACTTAAATTTTAACACATACAACTCTTACCCTAATTGGTCTAAACTTTGGTACCAACACATCTTAACCAAGAAGATTAATCCAGTCGCCCTTCCTTTTCTTTCTACGGATGTTATAGATACTTTAAAATTATCCAAGTGTTTAAAACAAAAAGTTAACTCTTTTCAAGATTTGCTAAAACTCATTAAACTTGACAGTGTTTTCCTGTTACTTCAACCCCTTCACTTAAATCCTAATATTAAGTTAAATAACATGACAATTAACCTTTCTAATTTCCCTCTTATTAAAAACTTTGTAGTCTGGGATATTCTGAAATATAAAGATGAAACTTTCACTAATTTACGCAAAATTCTCAAGGTTAATTGTAAATACCTAACTATTCTTCGTCAGTTGCGAGAATTAGTCACATCAAAATTTGCCCATATCAAGCCAAATAAACAAGCTTTCACCAATATAGACATAGTCATTCAATCTCTATTACTTCCGGAGAATATGCTCTCCAAATCATACAAACTTTTAACTTCCATAATTCACGATTCAGACTGCCTCTTCTCCAAATATTGGGATAAATACAACTCTCAGATATCTGAGAACCAGAACCTCTCTGCTATAAAAATACTTTAGACTGTTCCCCCTTCAAGAAACTTTTCTACACCCAGTTAATGATAAATAACAACGCTTATTACACTCCCTCTAAACTGAACAAGTTTGATTCTAGGAAATCCTCCTCATGTCCATGTTGTTTCTTTCCAAATGCTGATCTCCTACATGTTCTATGGTCTTGCTACCATTCACATAAACTCTGGACCTCATTGAAATCCGCCTACAGAAAATGGGCTACCATAAATCCACTCTCTCCTGGGAATTAGCAATCCTTCACATTCCCACTAGAGGTCTTTCTAAATTTGACACTCGTGTTGGTTTTCATATGCTCGCTTATGAAATTTTATATCACCAAAAATTGGCTTGATCGTACTAAATTATGCTGGAATAACTTTACGGTTTTGGCCTATTCATACATCTCAGCACAAAAAATTATATTGAAAAGCTCTAAGAAGATTGCCCTCCTTAAAGTTTGGGAAAAAGTTTTAGATCTCATTAGTAGTGAATAATAATTCTGATTCCTTCTCTGGTCATGTAGACCTTGTTTTCCTTTTCCTCCTATATACTTCTCCTTATCTTAATGTACTCTTTCAATGGTTGCATTTTGGTTAACACTTGTATATATTGCATATATTTTATCAGTTTTTGTTGCTTGTGTTATGTTTTATCATATTACATGTTTGTTTATGTTCAGTATTTTCACCTAGTTTCTAAATACCAGTATTCAATACATTGTGTTTTTTTTTTTTTTTTTTTTTTTTTTGATATGTTATGAATCAATAAAAAGTTTTTGGGAAAAAAAAAAAACTTGATTCCAATGATACATTAAGAAACTTGAGTTAAAAACATGTTAAATAACATAGATTAAAAACATAGTTTAAAAACCTTATGTATTAGTTTAAAAATATGCATTTGCTGTGTTACATTAAGAAGTGTTCAAGCTCCCTCTTGTGGCCAAACATATGCACCACTATTAAACACAATGAAAAGAAAGAAATAGGAAAGGTATTCTAACATTTTCTCTTTTACAATTTAGCAGCTCTCATTTTTAACAAGGATTTAATAGAGATAGTCTCATTTAGGCCAGGGGAGGATGCTGCCTTCAGTGTCAATTGCCATCACATTTCTTTGTATTCAATCCTCTCCTCCCAAAGGCCCCCTCTGATGTCTTCTTTCACCCCCTCAAGGACAAAAAAGGAGAATTTTGCCTTTCTACATTCCATGCTATGTTTGTACATGGCATTGGTTTCTTTCTTATTCTTGATGTCATTTAAATGTTCGTAGATCCTTCTTTTTAGTTTTCTTTCTGTCTTTCCAATAGAGAAGGACCCACAAACCTCACATGTAACCAAATAAACCAGTCCAAAAGATTCACAGTTGAAAAATCCCTTACCAATAATCTACTTCTACTACTTCAATAAATTTCACTTTTGTTTATTACATATTTGCACTGACTACACCGTCCACATCTAAAAGTGCCTATTCTTTGTCTGTTATTATTTTCTGTAACATTCTTTAGCAAGTTTTTTAAATTTACTGAATTGCTATACACAAATCTTATATCACTCAGTGGAAGCCCTTTTAGGTCTGTAATACTTATAAATCTTGACCATTCTTTTTCGATCAATTTCCTAATGTATGGGGTACTCGTATTAAATTCCAAACCCATAGCATGGTTGAAATCTTTAGTGTGTTGATTTCCATTGTCAAGTTCTTTGGTATTGTTTTTATCATTCGTGTCCCCTAAAATCAGTTTAAAGTGTGAGTCCCTTTTTAAGCTCACTTATTTCCTCAACTCTTTCAGCATTTCCTCAGGGTAACCTCTTTCCCTGAATGTATAATTGGAATCAAGTTTTTAATAAGGACAAG